>NC_041226.1:35168013-35223833 GCF_002837175.3 Physeter macrocephalus | reverse complement strand
ACGTCTCTACAAATGACCCAATTTCATTCATTTTTATGGCTGAGTAATATACCATTGTATATATGTACCACATCTTCTTTATCCATTCCTCTGTCAATGGACATTTAGGTTGCTTCCATGACCTGGCAATTGTAAACAGTGCTGCATTGAGCATTGGGGTGCATGTGTCTTTTTGAATTATGGTTTTCTCTGGGTGTATGTCCAGTAGTGGGATTGCTGGATCATATGGTAAATCTATTTTTAGTTTTTTAAGGAACCTCCATACTGTTCTTCATAGTGGTTGTATCAATTTACATTCCCACCAACAGTGCAAGAGGGTTCCCTTTTCTCCACACCCTCTCCAGCATTTGTTGTTTGTAGATTTTCTGATGATGCCCATTCTAACTGGTGTAAGGCGGTACCTCATTGTAGTTTTGATTTGTATTTCTCAAATAATTAGTGATGTTTAGCAGTTTTTCATGTGCTTCTTGGCCATCTGTATGTCTTCTTTGGAGAAATGTCTGTTTAGGTGTTCTGCCCATTTTTGGAATGGGTTGCTTGTTTTTTTAATTATTGAGCTGCGTGAGCTGTTTATATATTTTGGAGATTAATCCTTTGTCCGTCGATTCACTTGAAAATATTTTCTCCCATTCTGAGAGTTGTCTTTTTGTCTTGTTTATGGTTTCCTTCGCTGTGCAAAAGCTTTGAAGTTTCATTAGGTCCCATTTCTTTATTTTTGTTTTTATTTCCATTACTCTAGGAGGTGGATCAACTAAGATCTTGCTGTGATTTATGTCAGAGTGTTCTTCCTATGTTTTCCTCTAAGAGTTTTATAGTGTCCAGTCTTATATTTAGGTTTCAAATCCATTTTGAGTTTATTTTTGTGTATGGTGTTAGGGAGTGTTCTAATTTCATTCTTTTACATGTAGCTGTACAGTTTTCCCAGCACCACTTATTGAAGAGACTCTTTTCTCCATTGTATATCCTTGCCTCCTTTGTCATAGATTAGTTGACCATAGGTGTGTGGTTTACCTCTGGGCTTTCTATCTTGCTGCATTGATCTATGTTTCTGGTTTTGTGCCAGTACCATATGGTCCTGATTACTGTAGCTTTGTAGTATAGTCTGAAGTCAAAGGGTCTGATTCCTCCAGCTCTATTTTTGTTCCTGCAAGACTGCTTTGGCTATTCGGGGACTTTTGTGTCTCCATACAAATTTTAAGATTTTTTTTTCTAGTTCCATAAAAAATGCCATTGGTAATTTGATAGGGATTGCATTGAATCTGTAGATTGCTTTGGGTAGTATAGTCATTTTCACAATATCAATTCTTCCAATCCAAGAACAGGGTATATCTCTCCATTTGTTTGTATCATCTTTAATTATTTTCATCAGTGTCTTATAGTTTTATGCATACAAGTCTTTTGTCTCCCTAGGTAGATTTATTCCTAGGTATTTTATTCTCTTTGTTGCAATAGTAGACGGGAGTGTTTCCTTCATTTCTCTTTCAGATTTTTCTTCATTAGTGTATAGGAATGCAAGAGATTTCTGTGCATTAATTTTGTATCCTGCAACTTTACCAAATTCATTGATTAGCTCTATAGCTTTCTGGTGGCATATTTAGGATTCTCTATGTATAATATCATGTCAACTGCAAACAGTGAGAGTTTTACTTCTTCTTTTCCAATTTTTCTTGTTTTAATTCTTTTTATTCTCTGGTTGCCATGGCTAGGGCTTCCAAAACTATGTTGAATAATAGTGGTGAAAGTAGACATCCTTGTCTCATTCCTGATCTTAGAGGAAATGCTTTCAGTTTTTCACCATTGAAAATTATGTTTGCTATTGGTTTATCATATATTGCCTTTATTATGTTAAGGAAACTTCCCTCTATGCCCACTTTCTGGAGAGTTGGGGTTTTTTTGTCATAAATCGGTGTTGAATTTTGTCAAAAGCTTTCTCTCCATCTATTGATATGATCATACAGCTTTTATTCTTCAATTTGTTAATATGGTGTATCACATTGATTGAATTGTGTGTATTGAAGAATTCTTGCATCCCTGGGATAAATCCCACTTGATCATGGTGTATGATCCTCTTAATGTGTTGTTGGACTCTTTTTGCTAGTATTTTGTTGAGGATTTTTGCATCTATATTCATCAGATATATGGCCTGTAATTTTCTATTTTTGTAGTATCTTTATCTGGCTTTGGTATCAGGGTGATGGTGGCCTCATAGAATGAGTTTTGGAGTGTTCCTTCCTCTGCAAATTCTTGGAAAAGTTTGAGAAGGATGGGTGTCAGCTCTTCTCTAAATGTTTGATAGAATTCAGCTGTGAAGCCATCTGGTCCTGGACTTTTGTTTGTTGGAAGATTTTTAATCACAATATCAATTTCATTACCTGTGATTGGTCTGTTCATATTTCCTATTTCTTCCTGGTTCATTCTTGGAAGTTTACACCTTTTTAAGAATTTTGTCCAATTCTTCCAGGTTGTCCATTTTATTGGCATAGAGTTGCTTGTAGTAGTCTCTTAGGATACTTTTGTATTTCTGTGGTGTCTGTTGTAACCTCTCCTCTTTCATTTCTAATTTTATTGATTTGAGTATTCTCCCTCTTTTTCTTTATGAGTCTGGCTAATGGTTTATCAATTTTGTTTATCTTCTGAAAGAACCAGCTTTTAGTTTTAATGATCTTTGCTATTGTTTTCTTTGTTTCTATTTCATTTATTTCTGCTCTGACCTTTATGATTTCTTTCCTTCTGCTAACTTGAGGTTTTGTTTGTTCTTCTTTCTCTGGTTCCTTCAGGTTTAAGGTTAGATTGTTTATTTGAGATTTTTCTTGTTTCTTGAGGTAGGTTTGTATAGCTATAAACTTCCCTCTTGGAACTGCTTTTGCTGCATCCCATAGGTTTTGGATCATCGTGTTTTCATTATCATTTGTCTCCAGGTAGTTTTTGAATTCCTCTTTGATTTCTTCAGTGATCTCTTGGTTATTTAGTAAAGTATTGTTTAACCTCCATGTGTTTCTGTTTTTTAAGTGTTTTTCCCTGTCATTGATAGCTAATCTCATAGCATTGTGGTCAGAAATGTTGCTTGATATGACTTCAATTTTCTTAAATTTACTGAAGCTTGATTTGTGACCCAAGATGTGATCTATCCTGGAGAATGTTCCATGTGCACTTGAGAAGAAAGTGCAATCTGCTGTTTTTGGATGGAATGTCCTATAAATATCAATTAAATCTATCTGGTCTATTGTATCATTTAAAGCTTCTGTTTCCTTATTAATTTTTGGTCTGGATGATGTGTCCATTGGTGTAAGTGAGGTGTTAAAGTCCCTCACTATTATTGTGTTACTGTCAATTTCCTCTTTTATAGCTGTTACCAGTTGCCTTATGTATTGAGGTGTTCCCATACTGGGTGCATATATAATTATAATCGTTATATCTTCTTCTTGGATTGATCCCTTTATCATTATGTATTGTCCTTCCTTGTCTCTTGTAACAATCTTTATTTTAATGTCTATTTTATCTGATATGAATATTGTTACTCCAGCTTTCTTTTGATTACCATTTGCATGGAATATCTCTTTCCATCCTCTCACTTTCAGTCTGTATGTGTCCCTAGATCTGAAGTGAGTCTCTTGTAGACAACATATATATGGGTCTTGGTTTTGTATCCATTCAGCAAGCCTGCGTCTTTTCATTGGAGCTTTTAATCCATTCACGTTTAAGGTAATTATCGATATGTATGTTCCTATGACCATTTTCTTAATTGTTTTGGGTTTGTTTTTGTAGGTCCTTTTATTGTCTTGTGTTTCTCACTTAGAGAAGTTCCTTTAGCATTTGTTGTAGAACTGGTTTGGTGGTGCTGTATTCTCTTAGCTTTTGCTTGTCCGTAAAGCTTTTGATTTCTCCATCAAATCTGAATGAGGTCCTTGCTGGGTAGAGTAATCTTGGTTGTCGGTTCTCCCCTTTATCACTTTAAGTATATAATGCCACTCCCTTCTGGCTTGTAGAATTTCTCCTGAGAAATCAGTCATTCAGCTTATGGGAGTTCCCTTTTATGTTATTTCTCATTTCTCCCTTGCTGTTTTCAAAAATTTTTCTTTGTCTTTAATTTTTTACAATTTGATTCCTATGTGTCTCGGCATGTTTCTCCTTGGGTTTATCCTGTATGGGACTCTCTGTGCTTCCTGGACTTGGGTGGTTATTTCCTTTACCATGTTAGGGAAGTTTTCAACTATAATCCCTTCAAATATTTTCTCAGGTCCTTTCTCTCTCTCTTCTCCTTCTAGGACCCCTACAATGCGAATGTTGCTGTGTTTAATGTTGACCCAGTTGTCTCCTAAGCTGTCTTCATTTCTTTTCATTCTTCTTTCATTATTCTCTTCCACAGCAGTGAATTCCACCATTCTGTCTTCCAGGTCACTTATCTGTTTTTCTGCCTTAGTTATTCTGCTATTGATTCCTTCTAGTGTAGTTTTCATTTCAGTTATTGTGTTGTTCATCTCTGTTTGTTTGTTGTTTAATTCTTCTAGGTCTTTTTTAAACACTTCTTTCATCTTCTTGATCTTTGCCTCCATTCTTTTTCCAAGGTCCTGGATCATCTTCACTACCATTATTCTGAATTCATTTTCTGGAAGGTTGCCTATCTCCACTTCATTTATTTGTTTTTCTGGGGTTTTATCTTGTTCCTTCATCTAGTACATAGCCCTCAGCCTTTTCATCTTGTCTATCTATCTGTGAATGTGGTTTTTATTACACAGGCTGCAGGATGGTAGTTCTTCTTGCTTCTGCTCTGTGCCTTCTCATCTAAACCACAGTTCTTATTCTAAAAGTCTTGTTCTTTCCTTCCACAATCTTACAGCATCTTCCATCACTGAGAGCCCATAAGCATCTGAAACAGCAATAAAATACCTGTCTCAAGAAGTTTTAAAATTCACTACAATTTTAGATTGAACTTTACAATAAAAAGTTATTCAAAAATAGTTTTATCTGTTCCCATTTGATGTGCCTTACAAGTCTTACCTAGGGTTCTGCTGAGTCCTAGTGACAGTACATAGTGATAGAAGAAAGAAACAATGGAGATAAATACAATGGATATTTTAAAAATAATATTCTTACTTGTATATTAGAATTAAATGTGTCTCTATCTTAAGTTGGACTGTTTATTGTCTTTTGAAATCAAATTTTATTTTCTTAAATCTCAATATGATGTTCACTTAGTTTCCTATTTTTTTCTTTAAACTATGGAATGTTCTTTGATGTAAAATATATGATTTAAATATTTTGATTTGTACTTTATCCAAACAGCATTTACTCCACACTTAGAGAGGTTTTTTTTTAAAGTAGTCCAGTTCGTTTTATGTTTAATAACGCTTAAGTGGCCACAGACTTTTATCAAAACCATAGTTTTGATAAACACAGTTTCACTTTCTCAGCTTTAAAAACAGTCAGAAATACATACTGGTTCCATGAGAGGGAACAATGAACAATACTATTTTATTTTAATTATGAATACTGCTTTTAAGGAAAATAATGTATTTTAATATTTTACATAAACTTTCACTGCTTTTATTTTTCTGTTTCTTTACTCACCGAAGTCTGTTTCAAATTACTAAAATATTGCGTCATTTAAAATATTCAGTGAGATTCTTAATTATCACTTAATTTTATTTGTCAATTACTGAATGCTTTGTTCTTCTTAAAAGTAATTCAACATAAGATTTTCTTTCCAATTCAAAAAGCACAGAAATTTCTGAAGTTGTATGGGTAGTAGACCTTTCAAACAGTGTGAAAGAATATATCTTGCTCCCCAATCTTGATGACATTTTATACTTTTATGTGGCTTTTAGAATGAAGGCATAACAGAGGAACACAGGAACTATCTGTCAAAAGGTATGAAAAATTGCTAGAATTTATTTTGTTAAAGGCCAATATAAATTCCTAGGAGTTGGTCAATAAAATAGGTAGGGCTGTTGTATGAAATCACATATTGCTTTAAGCATTACAAGAAAGATAAATCAATATTATCAGAAATTCTTTAGTTACATTACTAACATTTCAAATGAATACTTATTTAGAAGAGATATATATATATAAATCTTTATTTTTTCTGTACATTAAATATGGTCTTGTATCCAATCTTGGGGTATATTTATGTTGAAAATTTAAATATCCAGAGGCAGGTGGTGGGGGTTGGGAAAAACAGTTGAAGGGGGTTAAAAGGTAATAAAAATACTGCAGTTTATGTAAAAAAAGACATAGAAATTTTGAATCATATTTAAAATACTGATTTTATATATATATATGTTTATGCATATGCTAAAAAATTAACTCTATTTTACTTTATTAAAAAATTAAAATATTTCTGGAGCATGAACCAATCAAAAAATGAATTAAATAATTTAAAATGGATAACCAACAAGGACTTACTGTATAACACAGGGAACTGTGCTCAATATTTGTGACAACCTAAATGGAAAAAGAATTTGAAAAAGAAGAGATACATGTATATGTTTAACTGGATCACGTTGCTGTACACCTGAAACTATCACAACATTGTTAATCAACTGTACTCCAATATAAAATAAAAAGTTTAATAAATAAATAAAATAACTTTTTAAAAGGTGGTCTTGTCACCAATTTTGGAGTATATTTATGTTAAATTTTGAATATCTTTTTTATCTCATTTCATTTATGTTTCAAGAAAAAAGTTTAGTGAATCTCTTCAGACAATATTTCAGAGAAATTCACCAGTATCTATTTCCCAGGCAGGGGCTGGAAGGTTAGACCAATCTTACTTAGTCATCACCACAATTGTTACTATTCTCTATGTCCAAATCACTTGTGCACAGATCCACATTATCAGGTTTAGAAGGGTCAAACTGAATGGACAGAATTTCGGTCATTTAGTTAACTTGTATAGATGTATCCTCAGCCTTCTGAGCACCTCAGAACTTTGTGGGTAATTCTCAATTGGTCTGAAGGCGTATTTCCTGACAGGGATTACCAAACCTCATGGTGTCATCTTTAATGAACTTGCATTAGTCATTCACCACCCCTTTCCCACTTGCCATTACCGGAAGAAGTATGCTCTGTAACCCTCACCCAATTTTTTTTATTTTTAGAAGTGCCTTAAAAATAGAAATGTGTGGATGAAGAGTCATTGGAGTAAGGATATAGTTTAATCTTTATATGTAGGGAATTTGTATATTGAACTCTAAGCTTTTAAGATGAGATCATTGAAATTTCCATATAACAAATGTTCCAAATAATCTAGTATTCTGAATCCATACATGGTTTAAAAGAGACGTTTACAAGGAAAATAGAGGTGAGATATATAAATGCTATCTTAAAAATAAACAAGGGAAAGCTTTCATAAGAGAAATGTTTGTCCTGAAAATTTTAATGTTTGATTATTCACTATCTCATCTTATTCTTTAATGCTATAAATATTCTTACTATTTTTCTATCTCCAGCATTTTCCACTGACACTGGTTTTCACATGGTAAGAAGATTATTTTGGAAGACTTTAATATTGCTCGTTGAGTTATAGCCAACTCTAATGACTGTAAGTTCCCAGAGTTGTGAGCACAGTGTGGTGGTGAGGAAGGCTGTGGTGTCAGAGTGCTTGGGTTTGCTTGGGCTCCACCACATGCTAACTGTGGGACCTAGAGCAGCTTGTTTTAATTCCTCTGTGCCTCTATAGCTTCATTTGTAAACTGTGACTAATAACAGTACTTAAAATATGGGCTGTTGTGAGGTTAAATGGGATAATGTCATGCTTTGCAATAGTAAATATTCATATATCATTGTTATTGATACTATTACAAATAGTTTCATTAGTCTCTGCTTCTTCTCTTGCCCACCTCCACTCTATGCATCCCACAGCAGCAGGAGGAATCCATTTAAAACTTAAAACAAACAATGTCACCACTGTGCTTGACCTCTCCAGGAGCTTCCTGTACATTTAGAAAAAGTTCCATACCCTTTACCAAGACCTAAAATGTCATGGTGATCTGTCCCCAGACTGCTTCTGTTCTCACCTCCTAATGCTTAGTTCTCTAGCCTCAATGGCCTTCAATTTGCCCCTTTAGCACACCAAGGCCTTCTTACCACACCACTTTGCACTAGTTCTTCTCTTAGAGCACAAGGTCCGTGTGTGACTCACCCTTTATTTTTCCTTCAGCCTCAGCTCTGGTTTTAGAGAAATCTTCCTTAATTACTATATTGCTCTGGGTTCTTTTCTTCGTAGAATTTGACACTAGCTAAAATTACCTTATTTATCTATTTATTATTTGTTTTCTTTTTCTCTCAGTAGACTGAAAGGTCCACAGGTGTAGGGACATTTTCTATTTTATTTTCTATCTCCAATACCACAACTGCACTTGATAAATATTTGCTTAATGACTGAATATATAATTATAGCTCAATTCAAAGATGATGCCATTCATGATAATTTTGTCAAAACTCACACCAGAGTAAAAATCTCTGTCGCAGAAGGAGATGGTTTCCAGGCTAGAATAGGGATGATTTATTTCATTTAAATTTTAGAATTCCTTTCTATCAGGGCTGTACAAACCAGGTTTGTTATTGTTTTTTTAAACCACATGTGATTATATAAAACTCAAAACCAAGTTTCAAGTCAAGAAGAATGTGAATATATGTAAATGGTATAAGATGGCAGAACTTTTATGAAGAGAAACCTAGATACAGCTAAAAAGAAGTTTCTCTAAATAAAACTTTCCACTCTTTCATAATTCCTCTTTCCATCCAAAATCCATACTCTGTCTCACTCTACTCAATAGCTTTGAAGCTTTGTTTTTCCTTCAATTTCTTCTAGTTTTGAACTTTTACTTATCAATTATGATATTGATATTGGCATAAACATAGCATATTCAAAATTGAAAAATTGAGGAAAGGTTAATAGGGGAACTATTTTCTAAAGAACAGGAGGGCTGGTGCATACGTTGTAGCTTTTAACTGTGCTGACACTTCACAATTCCTATAGTTTAGAGTATAAGGGGAGGAAGCAGTTACCAGAACCCAGAGAGTTAAATGCTTGGGAAGGACAGTCAGACCACAGCTAGCCTTAGAGGAATTCAGCCAACTGGCTGCACCTTAATAAGCAGGGAACCAGGGAGAACATCACTTCTCACTTATGCAACCTCTGGACATCTCTTGCTGGTGTGCCCCATTGGTCTACAGAAGCAACCCATAAAAGTAATCCCTCCCTCCCTCCACTCCCCCAATAGGAAGGATGTAAATGAGAGAATACAGTAGAATTGAAGATACCAAAAGTGAAGACATACATCGCCTCTTCTCATTCTGTCCCTTCTATAGTTTGGACCAACTTCTGACCAATTAGAAATGATACATAATCTTGCACAGGCTTTGCTGTTCGTCAGTAGTCTTTTTAAGACCCCCTTGTGTTCTGACTACTACACATTCTCTGCACTTCCCACTCTCCACTCTGCAGTGCTTCTTCCTCATAGGTTGTGTCCTTTCTACAGGAACATATGTTCAACTCAACCCAGAGAGAATGAAGAAGCAAAAAGTGCAGTACATCTTAAAGTGCTTCTACTTTTTCTCTTTTTTTCCATACTCTTCACAGAAGTAATCTAGTACTTTTGCTCTTATCTTCTTATCATATCCTCTCTTCTTCACTCTGCCAATCTAACATTTTCCACTAAATTCTCACTAAAATTGCTTTAAGTTCAACGTACCTCTAAACAAATCACATGATCTTTTCTCAATTTCCCATCCTTCTTTCTCTGTCTCCAAAAGCATTTTAATCTTCAGGATTCCTCCCTCTGCAATATTTCTATGTACTATGTTTTAATTTTTTTTTTTTTTTACCTCTGGATTGTTTCAGGTCTTATTTTTTCTCTTTATTCAATTATTAATTTATTTATTATCATGACTTCAAATACTTTTATTTATTATCTTGCATTTGTTACCCAACTAAATAATTATTTCCCTCCATTTGAACTGTTCTCAAACCTATTTACTTATCTTAGTTTATACTTTGGCTATCCTTCTAGTGTCATGGGAGAAAAAAATTACCTCACTATTTGGCCAACCAATTGGTAGCCAAGTCCTATTACATTTTCTTTTGCACTTTCTCTACTATTGATTTTTATTATCACCAACCTACTAGATGCAAGCTTTAATATTTCTTGCTTAGACTTTTGAGGCCACCCAATATGTTTCCTTGCATTCAAATTCTTCCCCAACAAAACCACCCTTCTCACCACTGTTCAGAAACCGTCTTATAGAATCACAGAACCTCGAAAGTAATTCCTTTGAAGACAGATTTTCAATGGAGCTTCCATGGCGTTCTGAATAACTCCAGTGCTAATATATATATATATATATATATATATCATTTCCTAGAGAACCTGTAACCATCTAGTTGATATTTAATGTTTATTTGACATAAAAATTCTGAAGAATAAAACTTAACATTATATCGGTTAAAATGCAGCTATTATTAATTTTAGTAAGTCACTGAAGAGAAAATCATTTTTTGTAATGTTTTAGCCTGATATTTTAGTTGTCCTCATGACACACTTTTTAAGTTTTGCTGGATGTGGGGGAGAGAGGGAAGCACTGAATTTCCCAAGGACTTATGAAAATTTCATATTAAAATATTTTCCCTCTTGTCAGTAATTAATTTTATGTTAACTGTTTAATTCCACATATTTTTAGGTTTATGGCAAGATGTAGCTTTCCAACTAAGTTGAGGATTTTAACTGCAAAATTACATCTTACTTTTCTTGTATTGTGGATAATGTTGATTAAAAGTGCAATAGAGAATGAATATAATTTTGATATTTATTGTAAATAATAGAATGACCCTTATAACAGCTCTACAGAGAACCTAGCTACTTTCATGTAGAATTAATTGTACTTTGGAAAAAGTTAAAAATTATTTCAAAATGAAACATCAGAGTACAACAACTTAACAGTAAAACGTAGTGGAGATTATATGAAAAGGCATTTGAAACTATCTATCTTAAGAGGGACTCCACATGGATAAATGAGTTAAATAATTTTTATTATTAGAATGAAATGTATAATGCATAAAACTAATTACATGCTTATCACTAGAAACACTATTAGAAGTTTCTAACTATGACTTAAAACTGCTATACAGGTCTTGAAGCAATAATTTGGCTAACAGCTATGTTTATTATAAATAATAAGATCCTTGAAGAATTAAACTTTTCCACCTTCATGTAATTGTTCTCCAAATTCTTTTATACATACTAATTCAATACTTGATCATGATGTTAAATTATATTTTGTAGAAATTGTAGATCAGAGTAACACTAACACACCTTGAACTAGTCTCCTTGGCATCCAGACATAATGTAAATCATCTTCAAAAATAGAGGGTCAAATTAATGTGAAGATATATAAAAATGAAGTTATTATTAACCTAAAGAGTCACTCAGACATGAATGTCTGGAAATATATGATGAAGACTAAAATATCTAATGGAATAATTGCTAGGAAATATATTGTTACCTTCCTGTTATTTTGTTATCTGATCATTCAACCTATTGTTAAAGCATGCTCATTACCTAATTAGACTAGTTGAAATATGTATAGCTGATTCATTTTGCTATAAAGCAGAAACTAACACACCATTGTAAAGCAATTATACTCCAATAAAGATGTTTTTTAAAAAAAGTCTATGATCTTGGGCTTCCCTGGTGGCGCAGTGGTTGAGAGTCCGCCTGCCGATGCAGGGGACGTGGGTTCGTGCCCCGGTCTGGGAGGATCCCACATGCCGTGGAGCGGCTGGGCCCGTGAACCATGGCCGCTGAGCCTGCGCATCCGGAGCCTGTGCTCTGCAATGGGAGCCTGTGCTCCACAACAGGAGAGGCCACAACAGTGACAGGCCAGTGTAAAAAAAAAAAAAAAAAAAAGTCTATGATCTTGATTAAAAATGCTCAAAAATCTTTTTAATCATCCAGAAAAAATACCAACTTAAAATTTTAGCCATGCTCAACCAGTTGAAAATAACTGAATATTAACTGGCCAAAACCTAGTACCAAGTACACATTTTTGCAGTTTCTGAAGTGTTATAGTAGATTTTAGTGTGCTGTTAACTGCCAATCTCAACAATAAGCACTAATCAGTTTTCTGCTAAACTTTTCAGACTGAATTACATAGGACTTACTGTGAACGTCAATGTTAATTTGACCATGTAGTAAGAGTGGTCAAATTTTAACAAGAGGGTCTCTCCATAAAACAATATAATAAATCAATGGCAAGAGTGCTTTAGTTCTTTTAAAACATTTTTAGATCCTTTATTTCCTTTTCTCCCATTGATGAATTTATAAAATAAAAAAAATGAGATATTTTCTACTAACTAAATAAAGGAAGAAAATAATTTATAAGATGCTTAATTGATTCACCAAAGTGCATATAGATATATATTAAAAAAAAAACAAAACAAAACAGAAACTAGGCTTCTTGACATCTGTTTTTTCCAATGAGCAACAAAGCCTGAAGGGACAGAATTATGGGGCATTCTATTAAAGGACATTTTATCATCATCTCCAGAAACTCTCCCACTGATAGGCTCAATGTGCAACCCATATTTCTACTTATGTTAGTGCAGGGATTTCCTAATTAATATTAGCTAGCTCATCTTCCATTCTTTCTTTTTAGGACATCTGAACAGCATGACTCTGACCTCCATCCTTAACATTTCAGTAGCATCATCTGTCCTTAAAGGAACTCTACCCAGATGCTTCTGACACTCTGGAATGGTGGTCACAGAGACTCCTATATATCAATCTAGAACTTAGTAAATCCCATATTGCTCAGCAAATTATTATTCTGGCTGACATAAGTAAGATGACTGTTGATAATACTGATTTAAAGATTTAAGAAAAATAAGTTCTGATTGCCTCCCTACTTTATCTGTTAATAAATATAGCTTAAAGAATCCCATTATGACCAAGGTTAAAAACAGGCCATTTATGATGTTAATATTATAAATATAAATGATATTTACAATAATTAAAAGTTAAAAAATACCTAAAATGCAAGGACAGAAACATTATTAAAATATTCTGATATATGGAATACTATGCCAATTAAAATAATAATTTAAATGAATCTTTAATGATAGATAAAATCCTATAAATACACTTAGGATAAAATAGAGGACAAATTTGTACATATGTTGGAGTGAAATGAAAAAATAAATATAGTGCTCAGAAGAATGTCAACACATAGTAAACAATGAGTATTAAATTCTTTCCAAATTGGGTTTTTGAATATATATAAATGCATAGGTGTGCCTAGATATATATATATGCAGAATTAGGAAAACTTTTATACCTCCAAAATATTCAAACTCTTCAATTAGCAAATAGATTGACATATATCTTTAACTCTGATGCAGCTCTGCCTTGTTTGATATAGTAATCCTCTCAACCCTTCTTGCCCAAATTCTAACTTAGTAGCTTGGCAATACAAGGAAGACTAACTGTGATACAGTAAATTCTGACATACATAATTCCAAAAATTGTAATGAAGACACATGAAGAAAAATAAAGATCTGGTAACTGGAATATAGATTTTATCAAATATTTTTTAACATAGTATCATTAATGATAGTGGAAAGTGGAAAAAAATCCCTAGTAAAGTTAAAGAATATGGTCTTAATTTCCTGTCACACATACAAATTTTCAAATTACTTTTCTTGTTTTATCTTAAAATTTCATGAAGTTATAACATGAAAAGATACTCAATATCACTAATTATTAGAGAAATGCAAATCAAAACTACAATGAGGTATCACCTCACACTGGTCAGAATAGCCATCATCAAAAAATCTACAAACAATAGATGCTGGAGAGGGTGTGGAGAAAAGAGAACCATCCTACACTGTTGGTGGGAATGTAAATTGATACAGCCACTATGGAGAGCAGTAGGGAGATTCCTTATAAAACTAAAAATAGAGCTACCATATGATCCAGAAATCCCACTCCTGGGTATATATCCAGGAAAAAAAAAAGAAAGAAAACATAATCCAAAATGATACATGTACCCCAATGTTCATTGCAGCACTATTTACAATAACCAGGACATGGAAGCAACCTAAACGTCCATCAACAGAGGAATGGATAAAGAAGATGTGGCACATATATACTATGGAATATTACTCAGCCATGAAAAAAGAATAAAATAATGCCATTTGCAGCAACATGGATGGACCTAGAGACTGTCATACTGAATGAAGTAAGTCAGACAGATAAAGAAAAATATCATATGATGTTGCTTATAGGTGGAATCTAAAACAAAAAAAGGTACAAATGAACTTATCTACAAAACAGAAATAGACTCCCAGTAACAAACTTATTGTTACTGGGGGTAAGGGGGAGAAGGGATAAATTGAGAGATTAAGATTGACATATACACACTACCATATATAAGAAATATAACTAATAAGGACCTACTGTATAGCACAGGGAACTCAATACTCTTGTAATAACCTATATGGGAAAAGAATTTGAAAAAGAATAGATATATGTATATGTATAACTAAATCACGTTGCTGAACACCTGAAACTAACACAACCTTGTAAATCAACTATACTCCAATAAAAATTATATTAAAAAGTACTAAAAGGGGAAGAGTGGGGCTTGGAAATCTTTGACACCAACTGGTGATTCTGGTGTCTATTTTCTATATTCTCAAATTATTAGGATTTTTAATAGTGTTAACAAAATGAAAAGTTGACATTTACAAAATTTTACTCCTTTTTTTTAATAAAAGTGCTCTACTTTTAATGTAAAAATGGAATTGACACTAAAGGGAATGTTTGTAAAAATTTCCCATTGTGTCTTCACTTTAGCACAGCTATTTTATCATTTTTGTTTATTTTCTTCCAATATTTTCCATATAGTACTTATAATTGTAGTTATAATACACACACAATTTATATCTTACTTTCTATACACTAGTATATCATAAATATTTTTGAATATTTTATATAATTTGAAATAAATATAACTTTTAATGATTTTTTAAAAATTCATGAAGCTTTCCTATTCTGAATCATAATATATGTATGAATGTTTTAGTATTCAAAACAATATGTGTCTTAAAAAAAAACAATTTTATGTAAAACTGACTCCTAAGAAAGATGAGTATTGATATATTTATATACCCACATGCCTGGAATGCCATCATGTGACCTCAATAGTAATAGTGCATTCCTTTGAGAAGCACAGAGTTCCATTTTTTCAGACTCTATCAAAGGCATTAAAACTATGTTTCCCCCAGATTTTCCCAGTAAAACAAGGATAGTTTCTATTGACGGTTATTGAGTAAAGCCAAACTTGTTGCATGAAAGAAATAAATAGAAATCCATTCTAGCTCATTCAAGGAGAGGGAAAATAAGAATAAGCTAAATGTCAGTAATGGAATTTTGCCTTGAAGATTGTACTACATGTAAGTATGAGATGAAGCAAATTTATGAGCTCAAGAATGGGGATGTGCAATATGAAAAAACTGTCAGCAAACAATAAAACAGCTATAATAAAAATATGTATAGATTTTAGGTCACATTTTTAAAACTTGACTCAAGTTCTAAGATTTATTCTTTGTGTGTGTGTATTTATGTGTGTGTGCTTATGCAGTCTTCACTTTATACAGCAGTGTAGGACTATAAAAATAATCATGCATGCTGAAGCCATGTAAAGCAATCTTTATAATCAATGGAAAGTTTGCAACTGTTCTGCAAAATTTTGTTTGCATCAGACAATCTTTTCAAAGATGTTTGTATACCAAGCAGCTTTGGAAGATAGAAACACAGTCTACTACTGAAGAAAATTTATTTACTATTCAATATAATAAAAATAAGTTCTCCCTCTGGAGCAGCTGTGCATGCATGGTATGCTAGCAGGCCCCTCAGTAAGACTGGGCTTCCTAAATTCAAGTGTCTTCTGTAACACACCACACTGTGTGTACAAGTATCACCCAGCCCTCCTCTTGTTATCCTGTGGGAACTGGTGCTCAAGGAAACAACACAACAGTGGTACTCTGGCTACTGCCATTGTTGTAAGTAATACTTATTTTTTGTCAATGGGCCAGGAGACACCTGTCTTTTGCTAGACTCTATTAAACTGTAGCAAGCTGACTTCTTGGCTTGCAAGTAAGGTAAAAATCTCAGAGCCTTTGCAGTTCTTAACAAACCATTATAATTCTTTGAATAAACCAAATATGTAAACAGAAGTTGAAACTACATAGAGAAATTTCTACAAACAAATTCATGTACAAAGGAGCAAAAACCCTAAATAAATATCACCAAACAGATTTCAGATTAATTCCATTCTTATTATAAAATAATGTATTGAATTTAAGTCACGTGTATTCTGGAAATGTAACTAGACTAAAATTATATTTGGTATAATCATATAAATAATCCCCCCAAATGTTTATAAAATTTGGCATCAGTTACCTATTCAAAATATTAAGACAAAATATATAATACCTTTCTGAACATATATTAAGATAAATACCTATACTGTACAGATGATAGAATATTTAAGTGAATTAGTAAGTAATTAAACAACTAAAGAAGAAATTGTTAGAAAATTTCCATTGAGGTCATAAATAGGACCAGGATTCTAACTATTATTTATATTACTCAAAATATTAAGATTTAAAAAACAATTACAAGATAATACGAGAGAGAGTGGCCAAGATGGTGGAGATGGAAGACCCTGAACTTGCCTCCTTCCATGAGCACACAAAATTTCTCATGCTATGAGACCCAATGCAGAGGCAGTAATTTGAAAAGAGCCTGGGTCAGACACACTTGCTGATCTTGGAGAGCCACCTGAAGAGTCAGGAGGCAATGGGAGTCACCCTGGGGAGGCAGATACTAGTGGCAGATATATTGGAGAGCTCATCTTACCATAAGGACTCTGATGCTGGAAAACAATATTTTGGAGCCTTTCCTCTAGCTTATTAGAGCCAGGACCTGGCCATACACACTGGCTGGTAAGTACCAGTCCTGGGAACACCCAGGCCAACCAGCCACATGCATGATGATATAGCCCCACCAGCAGGCCAGCAGCATCCATAGGCACAAGGGCTCCAGCAACCCCAGGAGCCAACCCTGCCCCCCATCAGGCAGGGAACCAGTCCTGGGACCCTCAGACCGCCCCCAGCCACTGACCACAGAAGCCAGCTCACACTAGTAGGCCAGCACTGCCCTGACACCTCCCTGGGCCCCTGCAGCCAGGCATGCTGGGACCTGATCCAAACTACTAGTGGGCTGATACCAGGACCAGGACTTCCAGACCATGTAGGTAGCCATGTGGGAACAAACCTCACCCACCAACAGCCAATAGCCTCTACACAAGGCAGGGCGCGACATCCATCTGGGCCAAGCTCCATCCAAAATTACCAGCACACTCACAGAAGTTTGTCCACCACAACAGAAAGGTCAACTCAGCCCACATAGGAGAAACCCATAGAGCATATAGCTTTGGTTAACAGAGGGGAGTGTGCTGCTCAGCCCTATAGAACATCTTCTATGTAAGGCTGCTTCTCTAAGATCAAGAAACATAACTAACCTACCTAATACATAGAAATAAAAATAGAGAATCAGACAAAATGAGGTGACAGAGGAACACTTTCAAAACAAAGAATCAAGATAAAACCTCAGAAGAAGAGCTATACAAAGTGGACATAAGCAATCTACTCAATAAAGAGTTCAAGGTAATGATCATAAAGATGCTCAACAAACTCAGGGAAAAAATGGATGAAAACAGTGAGAAGTTTAAGAAACAGTTAGGAACCAAAGAGCCAAACATTAACTGAAAAAAAAATACTCTAGAAGGAACCAACAGTGAATTAGATGATAAAGAAGAATGTATCAGCAAACTGGAGCACAGTGTAGGAAATAATCACTCAAGCTGAACAGAAAAAAAGAAAAAAAAATTGAGGATACTTTAAAAGACCAATGAGACAACATCAAGCATACTAACATCTGCATGCTAGGGGTTCAAAAAGCAGAAGAGACAGAAAAAGTGGCAGAGAATATATTTGAAGACATAAAAGCTGAAAAATTCCATAACCTGGGAAAAGAAATAGACCTCCATGTCCAGGAAGTACAGAGAGTCCTAAACAAGGTTAACCAAAGAGGTCCAAACCAAGACACACTGTAATTAAAATGACAAAACTTAAAGAGAAAAAAGAATATTAAAAGCAGCAAGGGCAAAGCAACAAGTTACGTACAAGGGAAGTCCCATAAGACAATCTGACTTTTCAGCAGAAACTTTGGAGGCCAGAGGGAGTGACACAAACTATTTAAAGTGATGAAAGGGGGAAACCTACAACTAAGAACACTCTACCCAGAAAGGTACCATTCAGATTTGAAAGAGAGATAAAGGGTTTTACAGGCAAGCAAGAGTTTAGCACCACTAAACTGGCATTGTAAAAAATGTTAAAGGAACTTCTTAAGCAGGAAAGAAAAGGCCACAACTAGAAAATGAAAATTATAAAAAAAAAAATACCACTGGTAAAAGCAAATATACAGTAAACACAGTATATCAACCACTTTTAAAGCCAATAGGAAGGTTAAAAGACAAAAGTAGTAAAATCATTAATATGCATAATAAGTACTTAAGGGATATACGAAACAAAAAAATGTAAAATATGTTTTCAAAAATATTAAACAAGGGGAGATAAAAATTCAGGGTTGCTAAAATATGTTTGAGCTTAAAAGATCACTTAAAATAATCATGCATATAAATAGGTTGCTATATATAAACCTCATGGTAACCACAAACCAAAAATCTGCAATAGATACACACACACACACACACACAAAAGGAACCCAAACGTAACACTAAAGACAGTCATCAATTCACAAGGAAAGAGAGCAAAAGAAGGAGAAGAAAGGAACAAAAAAGAACTACAAAAAAAGAACCCAAACAACTAACAAGATGACAATAAGTATCTACATTTCACTAGTAGCTTTAAATATAAATGGAATAAATTCTCCAATAAAAAGACATAGAGTGACTGAATGGATATAAAAATGAGACCTATATATATGCTGCCTACAAGAGACTCATTTCAGATGTAAAGACATACACAAACTAAAAATGAGAGGATGGAGAAAGGTATTCCATGCAAATGGAAACAAAAAGAAAACAATGCTTATATTAGAAGAAATAGATTTTAAAACAAAGACTGTAGCAGGAGACAAAGAGGGACATTACATAATGATCAAGAGTTCATCCCAATAAGAAGATATAACAATTGGTAATGTATATATATGCCCAAAAAAGGAGCACTTAAATTCATAAAGCAAATATTAAAAAATATAAAGAAATTGACAGTAACACAAAAATAGTAGGAAATTTTAATACCCCATGTAAATCAATGGACAGATCATTCAGAAAGAAAGATCAATAAGGAACGACTAGCCTTAAATGACACATTAGACCAGTTGGACTTAATGGGTATGTATAGAACATCCTATCCAAAAGCAGCAGAATACACTTTTCTTTCAAGTCCACACAGAACATCCGCCAGGATAGTCACATGGTAGGCCACAAAACAAGTCTCAGTAGATTCAGTATCGAAATCATATCAAGCATCTTTTCCAACCACAATGCTATGAGATTAGAAGTTCACTATAAGGAAAAAAAATGCAAAAAACAAAAACACATGGAAACTAAACAATATGCTACTAAACAATCAATGGGTCCCTGAAGAAATTAAGAGGAAATAAAAAAATACCTGGAGACAGATAAGCAACAAGGATTTACTACATAGCACTAGGAATTCTATCCAATATATTGTGTTAATCTGTAATGGAATATAATCTGCAAAACAACAAAAAAGAATCACTATGCTGTATTCCTGAAAATAATGGAATATTGTAAATCAACTATACTTCAATTAAAAAGGAAAATTCTGTAAAACAAATATAAAATAAAATTTTTCTTGAGATCAAAGTTAAGAAAATATCATTTTTCTTAAGAATGCATTGTCTAAAATACTTACCACTCTTGTATGCACAGGTGCTGCTTAATAAATAATGTTCTAGTACCATGAAAAAATACTTGGAGACAAACAAAAATGGAAACACAATATTCCAAAATCTATGGGATGCAGTAAAATCAGTTCTAAGTGCGGAGTTTACAGTAATAAAATCCTAATTCAGGAAACAAAAAATATCTCAAATGAGCAGCCTAACGGAACTAAAACTAAAAAAGATGAATGAACAAACAGAAAGTTAGTAGATGGAAGGAAATAATAAAGGTCAGAGCAGAAATAAATGAAATAGAGAATAAAAATATAGAAAATATCACTGAAAATTAAGAGCTAAACTGAAAAGATAAGCAAAATTGATAAACCTTCAGCCAGATGCAATAAAAAGAGAGAGAGAGAGAGGGGACCCAAATAAATACATCAGAAATGAAAAAGGAGAAGTTACAAAAAACACCACAGAAATATGAAGGATCATAGAGATTACCATGAACAATTATATATGCCAATAAAATGGACAACGTAGAAATGGACAAATTCCTAGAAATAAACAGTCTCCCTAGTCTGAACCAGAAAGATATAGGGAATATAAACAAACCAACTACCAGTAATAAAATTGAATCAGTAATTTTAAAACACCCATAAAACAAAAGTTCACTTCAAAAGCTTCACAGGTAAATTCTACCAAATATTTAAACAGTTAACACCTATCCTTCTCAAGTCATTCCAAAAAAATTCAGAGGAAGGAATGATTCTAAACTCATTCTGTGAGACCCCATCATCCTGATATCAAAACCAGGTAAAGACACCACGAAAGAAGAATATTAAAGACCAACATGACCAATGAGCAACAATGCAAAAAATCCACAATAAAATATTAGCAAACAGCTTTCAATAATACATTAAAATGATCACACACCATGATTAAGTGGGATTTATCACACTGACAAAAGGATTATTCAACATTCACAGACTAGTCAAAGTGCTATATTATGTGAACAAATTGAAGAATGAAAATCATATGATTATCTCAGTAGCTGCAGATAAATCTTTTGACAAAATTCAACATCTATTTATGATAAAAAGAAACCTCTCAACAAAGTGGGTATAGAGGGAACGTAACTCAGCCCAATAAAGGCCATGTATGACAAATCTACAGTCAAAATCATACGCAATGATGAAAAGCTGAAAGTATTTCCTATAAGATCAGGAACAAGACAAGGATAACCACTCAACACTTTTATTCAACATAGTAGTCAGACAAGAAAAAGAAATGAAAGGAATCCAAATTGGGAAGGAAGAAGTAAAACTGTCACTGTTTGTAAATGACATGAAACCATACATAGAAAACCTCAAAGACACCACCAAAAAACTATCAGAACTCATCAATGAATTTGGTAAATTGACAGGATACAAAATTAATATAAAGAGTTCTGTTACATTTCTATTCACAAACAAGGGACGATCAAAAGAGAAATTAAGGAAACAATCCCATTTATAATAGCATCAAAAATAATAAAATACCTAGGAATGAATCTAAGAAGGTGAAATACCTGTACTTGGAAAACTATAAGACACTGATGAAAGAAATTGAAGATGACACAAACAAATGGAAAGATACACTGTGTTCATGGATTAAAAATTAATATTGTGAGATTAACCATATTATGCAAGGCAATCTACAGATTCAATGCAATCCCTATCAAAATACCCATGACACTTTTCATAGAACTAGAAAAAAATAATTCTAAATTTTGTATGGGAACACAAAAGACCCTGAAAAGCCAAAACAATCTTGAGAAAGAAGTACAAACTAGAGGTATCACACTCCCTGATTTCAAACTACACTATAAATCTACAGTCATCAAAACAGTATGGTACTGACACAAAAAACAACACATAGGTCAATGGAACAGAATAGAGAGTCTAGAAATGATCACACACTTATACTGTCAATTAACCTACAACAAAAGAGGCAAAAATATGCAATGGGGGAAAGACAGCCTCTTCAATAAATGGTGCTGTGAAAAACTGGACAGCTACATGCAAAAGAATCAAACTGGACCACTTTATCAAACTATATGCAAAAATAACTCAAAATTGATTAAAGACTTAAATATGAGACCTGAATCCATAAAACTCCTAGAAGAAAACATAGGAAGTACACTCTTTGACATCAGTCTTAGCAATATTTTTTTGGTTCTGTCTCCTCAGGCAACAAAAAGAAAGGCAAAAATAAACAAATGGGACTAAAACTGAAAAGCTTTTGCACAATAAAGGAAACTATCTACAAATAGAAAAGGCTGCCTTTTGAATAAGAGAAAATATTTGCAAAGCCTGATAAGTGGTAAATATCCCAAATACATAAAGAGTTCACACAACTCAACATCTGAAAAACAAAAACCCAATTTAAAAATGGGTAGAGTGCTTGAATATACATTTCTCTAAAGAAGTTGCACAGATGGCAAACAGGCACATGGAAAGATGCTCAACATCATTAATAATTAGGGAAATGAATTAAAAGCACAATGAGTTATCACCTCTCGCCTGTCAGGGTGACTATTACCAAAAAGACAATAGATAACAAGTGTTAGCGGGGATGTGAAGAAAAGGGAACTTTCCTGTACTTTTTCGGGGGATGCATATTCATACAATCACTGTGGAAAACAGCATGGAGGTTCCTCAAAAAAATTAAAAATAGAACTACCATACAATCCAGTCATTCCACTCTTGACTAGCCAAAGAAAATGAAAACACTAATTTGAAAAGATATATGCTCCCCTGTGTTCATTGAAGCATTATTTATAATAGCTACAATATGGAAGCAACCTAAGTGCCCCTCAATAGATGAATGGATAAAGAAAATAAGGCATATAAATATAAATGGGAATATTATTTATCCATAAAAAAATAATGAAATCTGCCATTTGTGACAATATGTCTGAACATAATGGCTATTATGCTTAGTGAAATAAGTCAGAGAACGACACACATGATTTCATTTATATGTGGAATCTCAAAAACAAAACAAATGAACAAACATAACAAAACAGAATCATAGATTCAAAGAACAAATATGTTATTGCCCAAGGGGAGGAGGGTGGGTGGATGAGAGAAAAGATGAGTGAGATTAAGAGGTACCAACTTCCAGCTACAAAATAAGTTAGTTACTGGTATGAGATGTGGAGTGGGGAATATAAGTCAATAATAATATTATATCTTTGTATGGTGACAGATGGTAACGAGTTATCGTGGTAATCATTTTATAATGTATAGAAATATTGAATCACTGTGCTGTGCACCAGGAGCTAACATAGTGTTATAGGTCAGTTATACTTTAATAACAAATTCAGAGAAAAGGAGATCATATTTGTGGTTACCAGAGTCCAGGTTGTAGAGGAGGGGAAATTGGATAAGGTGGTTAAAAGGTACAAACTCTCAGTTATGAGATAAATAAGTACTAGGGATAAAATGTACAACATGATTAATATAAAAATATTTTTTTCTTTTTCTTTTATTTTGGATTTATATAAGGTGATGGATATCCACTAAACTTATTGCGGTAATCATTTCAAGACATATATGTAAGTCAAATCATTTTTATATATACCTTAAATTTATATTGCACTATATGTGAAGTATATCTCAATAAAACTGGAAGGAAAAAAAGAGAGAGAAAGCAATTACCAAAAAGAAATTTATGTGTTGAAAAAGATGACAAAATTTTGTATTATTTAAAAATAATATTACATAGCTGTAGAAACAAAAAATATTATTTGTGAATTTAATCAAATTTTTAAAAATATTATAATATATTTTGAACTAGAAAGTAAAGTAATAGAAGACCTTCCTCCTTCCCCAAAACAGTTGAAAATGAAGTAATCAGAATCCAGATTCAGCCAGTTGCTAAGACTTAATATAAAGCTAAAATAAAATAGTCACTCCACTGTATACTTTGCATTTGAATTGGTAGTCATTCCTAAATTTATTAGTTTCATAATTTCATATTTTTATATAAATGGGACTTTTTCTTTGTTCACTTCTTTTGTGTTCTCATTTTTAGTTAATAATTTGATAATTTATTTTAGGATATTTTAAAAAATCACAAAATGCATACAAAAGAAAATTGAAATCAGCCATGATTCCATTATGCAAAGAAACATTTATTTTTTAATCATTACAAAAGCACTGCATTTGACAACATGAAAATGAGTATCTACAGATAAGTCAAAAAATGAAATAAATTTAAATTCTCCCACAAGCATGTTTCTTAGAGATAGCTAGCATTAACACTTCCATAAAGTTATTCCACTTATTTTTCCATACATATATATTAAATGGCAAGATTCCTCTTATAAATTGAATTTTTCACTTAACTGTATATCATAAACATCCCTCTATGGCAATAGATATTTATCTACACTACAATTTTTAGCTGGATGAAAAGAGTTGCATTTTATTAATACACTGTAACTTATTTAACTCCTATTTATAGACATTAATGTGTTTCCTCTCAACATTTTAATAAAATAAATAAGGCTATAGTGACTCTTTTTAAGACCCAGGAGACATACTGCCTGGGTTTTATAATCTAGGCTCCTGACTTCAAAACTTATTTCAAGGACAAATAATCATTTGTGATCATTGCTTATATTACATTCAATCAAAGTATCTTGTTCAGGACCTTAAGTGTCACTGTTCATACATTGTCCCCTCAGAGAGTTCAACAACTCATCCTGCAACAACAGGAGGAGGAGAGACTTAGCTCTAGTCCAACCACAGACTGCACTCCTAATCTATAGAGTCTAAACAATGGTAAAATATGGATGTCATGGATTAATGTTCTGTGGCCTGTTTTCATCTGCCCTTGGTCAAAAGTGGGGACTAACAATGAGTAGAGGGGGCCCTGACATCTGGGAACTGCTCTGGTACTGTCAAAAAGGCCTTGGTTTTCTCCTGTTGAACATAAACAATTTTACAGAAATCAACGTCATAAAAAGGAACATGTGACCATATGACTGTGATGGATCAAGACAAAAACAAGACAAAATTCTATAATCATGCCTAAACAAGAACAAAAATCTGAACGCAGTCCAAACAACAAAAATGACCCAAACATTTCCCTATCCTGACTAATGAGTGACTGCTCTGTCTTTTACCAGTTACAGTTTGGCCTCATTCTAGCTTTCCCTCCTTCTAGATAAGATTTGCATAATCAATCATAGAATTAACACCACTTCCTGACAGCATCCAATCCAGAACAAAGCCCTGCTCCCTTGAATCCTCCTGAAAATCACCCAAATCAGGATGATAAGCCCAAATCCTGTAAATCTTTTTAATACTCTCTCACTGAAATGTCCCTTGGTTCCCAATGATGTGAGCTTTTCCTCCTTACAGTAAGTTATGATCCCAAATTATTCAACCACCAGAGTCATTGGAGGGCATTGACACTTTAAAAACACTTAGAACACTTTCTAGCACATAGTAAGTGCTTAATAAATGTGAGCTGTTATCATTATAAGAGACAGCTTATTGTTAGGTAAAATATATGGATTTAGAAATCAGACCTCATTCTGCACTGTCTTGGCCAAATCCCAGATTTCTCCAAACCTCAGTTTCTTCATCTGTAATGTTAGTTACTGCAACACTTTCCTGCAGAAATATGAGTATTATTAGATGAAATACTCATTTAATGTTAATTTCCTTCCTATATCTTCCCATTTATTCTACAAAATGTATACCCCATTTCCAAAACAGTAAGTGCATTCTCAATGAAACAATCCACTTGTTTTCAGTTCTCTCACAGATACCTACAATAAACAGAAACAAAGGCATAAACAAAGAAATAAACACTTTAAATAAGGAGATTGGTCATGAAGAACCAGTTTTTTCTTCCCCCCCATACAAGAACCTGCTGCAAACTCTTAAGCTGAGAGTAAAGGAATGAAAGAGTGTGTCACAGAATGCAAGTTCATGTGCCTGATGCACATTGAGGCCAAATACTACTGAAATGTCAGAGTTTGGGCAGAGAAAAGTTTTCTGCAGGGACATGCAAGGACATAGGTGGCTCATGACCAAAAAACCCAGAACTCCCTGAAGGGTTTCAGCAAAGCATTTTTAAAGGTCATGTGAGGGTGGGGGGTTTCAGGGTTTGTGATCAGCTTGTGTGCAATTCTCTGATTGGTTGATGACAAGGTAACAATGATTAACATTATCAATCCGTAGGCTCCAGGAGGCCTGGGGGCTGTGTGCTCTTGGTCATCAAGTAGTTAACATCTTCCATTTGGTGGAGGGTTTTCCACATCTGTAAAACAACTCAGGAAATGTACATCAGATACTGTTATCTAGATACTTCAGAGAGGAGCTAAAGCAGAGGATATGGGGGAAGGGCCTGATCTGGGAAGGCCCCAGAGGGTCTGTTACAAGTAAAGGTGTAACTTTGCTCCTTGACCAAGATAGGAAGTGAGCAGAACAAAGTGGAAATATTTCTTAGAGACTGGACAACAATTTATACACAACCATTCCTACACATATTTAACACATGGTTTGATGTCCTAAAAATTCAACTTACATAACCTTCAATAACCATTTACTGTGTAAATAATGCAACACTTGAATATAAATACTCTTTATTAGTGTCCTTTACTAACCAAGGACATTTGGCATGAAACAGATATTCATACAACATTTTTCCTCTTTTTTTTTCCTCTTTATGGTTCACCATAGAGGAAAAAAAAGAACAAAAAGAAAGAAAAGCTTTTTTTAAAGGTGTTTTCTTCCCATCAATAATTGAATAAGAGAATAGAGGGAGCAAAAAAAAAAAAAAAGAGACAAGGACAATAGGCCATATTCAAATTAAATACAAAAATAGAAGTGTGCCTACTGAAACTAAAATTCAGTGACTATATTCCATGAGCACTTCAATTTTCTTGCTTCAGATATCTTTAGTTTATCTAAACATATTAAAGTGTTTTTAGTTTAGTTTTTTTTTTTTTTTTTTTAAAGAGACTGACATGGGCGTCCCTGGTGGCGCAGTGGTTGAGAATCCACCTGCCGATGCAGGGGACACGGGTTCGTGCCCTGGTCCGGGAAGATCCCACATGCCGTGGAGCGGCTGGGCCCGTGAGCCATGGCCACTGAGCCTGTGCATCCGGAAAAAAAAAAAAAAAAAAAAAAAAAAGAGACTGACAGTCTTCTCTGTTAGGAAAAAGAAAACAAACTCAGATTAAAAGGCTAACACAAAAAAGCATTAGAGTGAAGGAAATCATGTCTGATGGAAATCAAATGTCAGTATAATGTAAAACACCTTATCTGTTTAATTTTGACTTTTTTTCCTTTTGGTTACTTAACAGAACACTTCACAGAACTTTTGTAACCAAACTCAGGTTTGGCCATTCACCACTCATATGCCAACAATTCAAGAGGCAAGTGTCAGTAGAAAAGAAAGGTGCTTTCATCAGAAAGTCGGCAATATGGGGAGATGGTGGACTTGTGTCCAGAGACCAACTCTGAAGTTTCTGCTCAACCATGACAGTTTTTAAAGGGAAAAATGGGCAGGGGGTGGGGGGGGAAAGAATCTCAGTGAATCATCCAGGCAGGAGGTTGGGTTCTGCCTCATTCTCCTTTCGTGCAAACTGGCTGACTCTCCCTTCAGATGTTATCTTGTCTGCAGATCTGCCTGTAGGATTGCTAAGGGGGATGTTGGGGGTAGAGAACTAGTCATTTTTTAACTGCTTACTTCTTCATTCTTATTTCTTTTATCTAGGAAAAGAATTAACAGCTTAGAAAAGGCATGGTGTGTACTCAGGAGAGCATAAGTCAGGAGTTAGTTTCAGCTGCTTAATGATCTCTTTCCTACAATTAGGATTTTTTTAAGGTTAGGGGGAACAGAAATGGGCAAACAGGAAAACGGGGCAAAGAGCTTCTTTCACTTTAAACTCATAATTTATATTACCTCAACTTCTGATGAAAGTAACCAAATAAAATATAAATTTATGGATTTAATATTTATGGGTCTACTAATATTATGAGATAATCAGGAAATAATTTAGGAAATAGAAAATAAATGTAACTGAGGAGCAATTTTATTGAAATTTATTGATATGTTTTCACTCATCCGGCATTTTGTAATTTCTGGAATCCTTTTTTGGTCCTTAAATTCGAACATACTTAAATATATATTCCAATTTATATGCATATTCAGTTGTGTATTCTAGCTGTCTCACAATATATTCACATCAATTTAAAATTCATCCTTTATTTACATAATATTTAAATGTAGATTTTGCAATCTCTCTTTTACTTGTTCATAATTGTTAAATTATTATCTCCTTCAAATTAGTTATTGAGTTTACAGTCACTGTTCTTTTTACTGATTTTCAAACACATAATGAATATTCTATTGGTCTCACCACATGTGGATAGAATTGAATTTTTTTTAAAAGTACTGGTTAAACTTCAGTATTAGTGGTTAGTAATTATTAGTTTGTTACTCTGATTGTAGTTTGGGAGGACTATTCTCTAAGGAGTATGTAAATGGGAAAAATTATTTAATCTATAATGTGGGTTAATGAATCTCAGTAGCCAGACCAGCTGTGCAAGAAGACTACAGTTCTATGTTTTGTATAACAGTATTATTTTGGACTCTGGGAATCCATTCCATCTATCTAATGGGAGGTAAAAATAACTTCAGTTTTTCCTGTTTCTCCTTCCTCCTCCTGGAATTGACCAGGAAAATGATTCGGAATTTAGGGGTGGCCCTCAACTTGACTAAACTTTAGATAAGCTTCTTCCTGACACTAGGTCCCTTCCCTCCATTTTATTAGAGCAATTACTATAGAAAATTTGTAATTATAAAATTCTTTCTCTACCTCTTTGAGATGCAAATCTTTTTAAAAGCTGTTTGCCAGTTATATAATCCAGGAATGTCTTTCTCAAGGATCTGGGAGCCACCTCTTTTAAATCAGGAATGATAATACCCCTATCTTCCAGTCTCTGTGAGAGAGTAAGTGTTTAAATTCTTTGGGAGCCAGTTAGTAGGCACAGATGTCCTAATTGCAGAGAAAAACATTGCAAACTCAGGAATAACACAATGTGCTCAACACACCCCACTGACCAACTTCCCCACTAATGTCCTCCAATATTTTTCCACTAGCTCACCCCAGCACTTAAAAACCTTCCCACCTTTAATTCTTATAGACCTTCAGACACCAAACTTTCCATTCATCCTTGAAATTAACTTGTCCTACACAACTCGTTCAGGAGCTCACCTACACATGGCTAAATTATTTTAATATTCTCCTCACTAGAATGTCCTTGGATCAGATCTGCAAGCAAAAGAAAACAAATCTGGTCAATTTAGACAAAAGTTGCATTTGTTGAAAGGGTAGTCAAAACATCACCAGAGAGCCCCAAACTGTTGTTGGAGGCTAAAGAGCCAGGAGCTACAGCATAAAGTTGCAAGAATTGCTGATATTCTTTCTTCTATTAGGCATCGATGTTTTTCCTAGCCCTGCCGATTCCACTGACTCTGATCCTGGCATATTGCTACCTCTGCTTTTTCTGGAAACAGGAAGTACCTCCTTCTGCTACCGATGTTACTGTGGATACTACTGACTGCCACCCATCCTCAGACTGAATCCATGTGGACCTGACTTCTTCAAGATACCCTTGTAAACATATGCTCATTCCCTAGTGGCAGAGGATCCTGGAACAATGAGTATTTTTGCATTCTATAGTGAGAGATGAGCTCTGCCACATCAGCTGGAAAATTCCAAAATTACTGGGAAGTATTTCATATGCTGGGTCCTAAAATAATGACAAAACCCCACATAATATCCCTTTTCTATCTATCTTATGTAAAAATTTAACATTGCTTCTATTATCTGGCCATGCACTTGCTTTCAGAAATCCAGTGGTTGCAACAACATGGATGTAACTGGAGAATATTATGCTGTGTGTAATAAGCCAGACAGAAGGACAAATACTACATGATATCACTTACATGCAGAATCTAAAACAGTCAAACTCACAGAAGTAGAGAGTAGAATACTGGATGCCAGAGACAGGAGGAGGAAACAGGGTGTATTAGTCAAAGGGTAAAAAGTTTCAGTTATATAAGTCCTAGATATTTACTGTATAGCATTGAGCCTATAATAAACAATAATGTACTGCATACTTAAAAATTTGCTAAGAGGGTAGATCTTATGTTAAATGTTTTTATCACATACAAAAAAGAAATAATACTAATAATATATAAAGAGGGTGGGAGGAAACTTTTGGTGGTGATGGATATGTTTATAGCATAAATGTGGTTTCACAAGTATATACTTATCTCCACACTCATCAATTTATATACAATAAATATGTGCAAATTTTTGTATGTCAACCATACCTCAATAAAGGTATTGAGGTATGGTTGACATACAAAAAATTCCCACTGGTTCTTAGTAACCTAATGAGACTAATATCCTAAACTGGGCATCTATGCTCTTCTATTATTAGGCCACACTGCAACTACCTAACCTTGCTTCTCTTAATACTCAGTATAAATCCTGACTTTTTATTGTTCCTGGAACATAAATTCCAAGACCAAGCTTTTGTACATGCTATATCCTATGCCTGAAAGTCCCTTTCCTCAATGTCTCTGTAGAAATTAGGGATGGTAAATATTTTTCAACTCTAATGATATCTGTGATAAAATGTAGGGTCTTCCTGAAACACTTTATTGAGAATGATTAATGCTGCTTCCAGGTTCAGTGAGAGCATGACTGATTAGTGATGTCTGCCATGGCTGAAGGACAAGTAAGTGACACCCTCATAAAAGATATCTGCCCTCCCTCGTCTAAGTATACTCAACTTTCATAACTCTTTTCAAATAACCTCCTCTATTAAGCCTTCACCATCTATTATAGCTCAACATGATCAATCTATTTTAAAATAGATATTCCTTATTTTTATACCCATTTTGACAATTTTCTATCTCTTTTCACAGTATCATGAACATATATCTGCATATATCTTTTTCCCTAGACAGTAGGCTCCTAAAGACTAGAACTCTTCTTTTCTTCTTCTGCACATCAGCCCATTGATCTGTACTCTGTCCTCAGCAGATGGTCAAAAAGTTTATTTATTGAAGGAGCTACTACCACTGTGAACTTATCTCAGGTTTCATCTCCCTCTTTAAGATTTTGGGCTCTCATATTCTTCACAATGAATCGTATGGTATTTTATGTTCTTGCTGAACAGGCTGGCTTCTCAATTTCCTAACATATAACTGGCAATGATGCTGGTAGGTAAATTAGCTCAGTATCCCAAGTGGATTCCCTAAGGTTCCTTGGATCGCAGCAGCTGCTACAAATGTGTTGTGCTTCATTCCTTTGACAAGCTCATTATGCTCCATTGTCACCTGTTCTCACACTGTGTGCCTCAGGCTGTTGCAACATCACACCAGCCTCTGCTGCCTCAGGCTAGCCCTGCATTCCAATATGACTACTGTACCCCTCCCTCCCCCTTGCCTGAATGAGCAAGAGAGCCCTAATCAGCTGCTGCTGTAACCCCCTCCAGTCTGGGTGGGGAACAGACTCCTGAGGGCAGCCTACATGCAGAGGCAGGACCAAAATGAAAGCTGAACCCTAGGAGCTGTGCAAACAAAGAAGAGAAAGGGAAATTTCTCCACACAGTCTCAGGAGCAGCAGATAAAATCCCCTCAATCGACTTGATAAACCATCTGAAGAATACCTGAATAGACAACGAATGTTCCCAAATTGAGATGGTTGACTTTGGGAGCAACTGTAGACTTGGGGTTTTTTCCCCACATCTAATTTGTTTCTGGTTTTAGGTTTATATTAGTATAGTATTTAGTGCTTATTATCATTGGTGGATTTGTTTATTGGTTTTGTTGCTCTCTTCATATATATATATATATATATCCTTTTGTTCTTTTTGTGAGTGTGTATGTGTATGCTTCTTGGTGTGATTTTGTCTGTATAGATTTGTTTTTACCATTTGTCCTAGGTAAAAGGACAAATGTTTTTATCACTTGTCCTGTCTGTTCTTTTTTCCTTTTTGTATTCTTTTTTTGTTTGTTCTCTCTTCCATTTCTTCTGATCTGTGGGTTTGGCAGGGTCTTGGTGCTCTGGCAGAGTGTTGGGTGCCTCCAAGGTGGGAGGGCTGAGTCCAGGACATTGGACCGCCAGAAACCTCCCTGACCCATGTGTTATCAATCAGCAAGAGCTCTTCCAGAGAGCTCCATCTCAACACTAAGACACAGCTCCAATTAATGGCCAGCAAGCTCCAGTCTAGCAAGCTTGACATCCCATGCCAAACAACTAGTAAGACAGGAACACAACCACATGCATTAGCAGAGAGGCTGCCTAAAGTCATACTAAGTTCACAGACACTCCAAAACACACCACCGGGTGTGGCCCTGCTCACCAGAAGGACAAGATACAGCACCACCCATGAGAACACAGGCACCAGTCACCTCCACCAGGAAGCCTACACAAGCCACTTAACAAACTTCACCCACTGGTGGCAGACCAAAAATAATGGGAACTATGAACCTGCAGCCTGCGAAAAGGAGACCCCAAACACAGTTAGTTTAACAAAATGAGAAAACAGAGAAATATGAAGGAGCAAGGAAAAAACCCACCAGATGAAACAAATGAAGAGTAAATAAGCAGTCTACCTGAAAAAGAATTCAGAGTAATGATAGTAAAGATGATCAAAATCTCAGAAATAGAATGGAGAAAATACAAGAAACATTTAACAAGGACGTAGAACTAAAGAGCAAACAAACAATGATGAACAACACAATAAATGAAATAAAAAATTCGCTAGAAGGAACCAATAGCAGAATAACTGAGGCCGAAGAATGGATAAGTGACCTGGAAGATAAAATGGTGGAAATAACTGCTGCAGAGCAGAATAAAGAAAAAAGAATTAAAAGAATTGGGAACAGCTTCAGAGACCTCTGGGACAACATTAAACACACCAACATTTGAATTATAGGGGTCCCAGAAGAAGAAGGAAAAAAAAAAGGGAACTGATATAATATTTGAAGAAATTATAGTTGAAAACTTCCCTAACATGGGAAAGTTAATAATCAGTCAAGTCCAGGAAGCACAGACAGTCCCATGCAAGATAAATCCAAGGAGAAACACGTCAAAACACATATTAATCAAAGTAACAAAAATTAAATTCAAGGAAAAAATATTAAAGGCAGCAAGGGAAAATAACAAATACCAACATGCAAGGGAAAATAATATACAAGGGAAACCCCTTAAAGTTTACAGCTGATCTTTCAGCAGAAACTCTGCAAGCCAGAAGGGACTGGCAAGACATATTTAAAATGAAAACTTACAACCAAGATTGCACTACCCAGCAAGGATCTCATTCAGATTTGATGGAGATATTAAAAACCTTACAGACAAGCAAAAGTTAATGGAATTCAGCACCACAAAACCAGTTTTACAACAAATACTAAAGGAACTTCTCTAGTCAGGAAACACAAGAGAAGGAAAAGACCAACAAAAACAAATCCAAAACAATTAAGAAAATGGAAATAGGAACATACATATTGATAATTATCTTACATGTAAATGGATAAAACACTCTAACCAAAAGACACAGACTGGCTGAATGGATACAAAAACAAGACCCATATATATGCTGTCTACAAGAGACCCACTTCAGACCTAGGGACACATACAGACTGAAAGTGAGGGGATGGAAAAATATATTCCATGCAAATGGAAATCAAAGGAAAGCTGGAGTAGTAATACTCATATCACAAAAAACAGACTTTAAAATAAAGACTATTACAAAAGACAAGGAAGGACACTACATAACCATCCAAAAACAACAGAATACACTTTCTTCTCAAGTGCTCATTGAACATTCTCCAGGATAGATCATATCTTGGGTCACAAATCAAGCCTCAGTAAATTTAAGAAAATTGAAATAATATTAAGTATCTTCTCTGACCACATTGTTATGAAACTAGATATCAATTACAGGAAAAAACTGTAAAAAATACAAACACACAGAGGATAAACAATGTGCTACTGAATAACCAAGAGATCACTGAAGAAATCAAAGAGGAAATTTAAAAATACCTAGAAACAAATGACAATTAGAACACGATGACACAAAACCTATGAGATACAGCAAAAGCAATTCTAAGAGGGAAGTTTATAGTAATTCAATTCTATCTCAAGAAGCAAGAAGCATCTCAAATAAACAACTTAAACTTGCACCTAACGCAATTTGAGAAAGAAGAACAAAAAAACCCTCAAAGTTAGTAGAAGGAAAGAAATCATAAAGATTTGATCAGAAATAAATGAAAAAGAAATGAAGGAAACAATAACACAGGCCAATAAAAGTAAAAGCTGGTTCTTTGAGAAGATAAACAAAATTGATAAGCCATTAGCCAGACTCATCAACAAAAAAAGGAAGGAGACTCAAATCAACAGAATTAGAAATGAAAAAGAAGTTACAATGGACACCGCAGAAATGCAAAGCATCATAAGAGACTACTATAAGCAAATATATGGCAATAAAATGGGCAACCTGGAGGAAATGGACAAAATCGTAGAAAAGTACAACCTTCAAGACTGAACTAGGAAGAAATAGAAAATATGAACAGACCAATCACAAGCACTGAAATGGAAACTGTGATTAAAAATCTCCCAACAAACAAAAGCCCAGGACAAGATGGCTTCACAGGTGAATTCTATCAAATATTTAGAGAAGAGCTAACACCTATCCTTCTCAAACTCTTCCAAAATATAGCAGGTGGAGGAACACTCCCAAACTCATTCTGCAAGGGCACCATCACCCTGATACCAAAACCAGACAAAGATGTCACAAAAAAAGAATACCACAGGCCAATATCACTGATGAACATACATGCAAATATCCTCAATAAAATACTAGCAAACAGAATCCAACAGCACATTAAAAGGATCATACACCATGATCAAGTGGGGTTTATCCCAGGAATGCAAGGATTCTTCAGTGTAATGAAAGTCAATCAATGCGAATACACCATATTAGAGAGCTGAAGGGTAAAAAACATATGATAATCTCAATAGATGCAGAAAACGCTTTCGACAAAATCCAAATTATGTTAAGAATTGATTCAAAAGTCCCTGACTCTGTCATAGTTCCAAATCATTCCACCATTTATAAAAATGTTTCTCATTAATAAAGTCTATTGTTTTCCTTTTTGTTGTAAATAAAATGCTGTGTTTGGTTTGTCAAATCATCTCCTATTCAGAAAAAAACTCATTCTCAGAGATTCATAGAGTTAAGTAATATAGTGTGATATGACCCAGAATTTAAAATTAATAAATGAGAAAAGTACAGGTTTTAGCTTATTTAATATCTGTAATAAATAAACCTAAAAATTCTAAAATAGATTGAGGAATATGGCCTTTTAAAACACACAGTGTTAATGGCATCATCACTTATGCTCTGAATCAAAACGACAGGATCACCAATGAACTATGCAAATACTATTCAATCTGGAAATAATTCATATGCTCATAGCTCGAATAGTCAGAGGTTATAGTACTTATTTCTACTTTATGTAACTCTGTACCATCTGTACTGCCCTCTATGGACACAAGTATTTCAGTCACTTAATATCATAACATCATATCCTTTGAAGGTTTGAGGTTTTCACATGCTAGTTGAATTTACTTACTCAGCAATACTTAGTTCTATCTTTTAAAAATCTCAATATATTCCCACATGGTGTTCATTCATTTATTCTACAGTGTTCTACATGTTTGGGATGGAAAGATGAATGAGATGTTTCTACTGCCCCCGTGACTCTGACATCCATTCAGTGAGACAGACAAGAACATAAATAATTATATTTGTGGAAAGTGTTATATTCAAGGTGCTTTGAGAAACACAATGTGGCAGATACTGTATGTTAACTTACCCCACAGCCATGCTTACTCCTTCTCCTTTACTAATTTCTTCTATAGAGATTTATAAACTCTATGAAAGAAACTCTATAGAAATTTAGAAACTCCAAAAACTAATTATTAAGCTAAAAGCCAATTAACTAGATCCACTACAGCCAAGGATTGCTTTGCTATTCAATTCTGGTCAATGAAATATAAGTGGACGTCTGCCGGGGCTGCCTCTTCCATTTTCTCCTTCTTTTTACCTGGAATATCAATTCTCTGCCTGGTTATGGGGCCATTTGAGTTGCAACTGTGAGGACAAAAGACACATGCTATGAATGGCAGAACAAATATTTCCCAACACTTAACTGCTACCCCTGAATCTCCAGTTGTGTGAGATATCAAAAACCCTTACTCATTTCAGCCACTGCTGTAGACAGTTCTGCTACACACAGCAGAATCCAATCCTAAATAATACGACAGAAAGAGGTAAGCTAATTCTGACTGGGACATTATGGGAAGTTTCTTCATCTGAAAACTCTGGAAGAACCTTGAAATAAGTATAGGAGTTCAGAAATAGATAAGGAAAGGAAATTTGAACAAAGCAGAGGGAAGAGCAGTGTGTATTCAAAGCATAGGTTTTGGGAAGTGAATGAGGGGATCCAGTTTAAGCATATAAAGACAGAAAGGTGGTTTGAAATTTTTCAAGGGTCTTGTGTTTTCAGGCACAAGAGTCTGTACCTGCTGTGTGGAACTTGACTTCACAACAATTTGCTTTAAAGTCCTGGATTAACTTTTGCATTCAAGAAAGATTTTAAAAATAAATGAAGATTTTCCTCTCAGGAGGTCATGTAGGTCAACCTCAAAAGCTTGCCAGATCTCACCGTGAGCTCACACTTCATGACTGCAGCAGCTAATGACAACTTTTTGGACTTCCCTACAAATTTAAACTTTTCCACTTGCTTGCAGAAGTCGTTCATAACTATTTCCGCTACAGCGTTCCAGAACTTTATTTCCCCCAGTTCCTCCAACATTAATGCAAGCCTGCTTCCTATAATCCTCACTTTCTTGGTAGTGTCTCCTGTGTGAGTAAATTAACACTGGTATACCAGGTAAGCAGCAAGAGACAAATTTCTCATTAGTTTTCATCTAGTTCTTCTGCCTCTCTTCTATTATCTTCTATTCCATCCACTACACAGTGACCAGAAAGCTCTTTCAGAGCATACATTAGACTATATGTTTCCATGGCTGCAAACCCTTCCATGGTTTTCTATAACCCACAAAAACTGATCCTGGGAGCACCCAGACATTGATGTAGAGAAGCCTCCTTTTCAGGAAAGCATATAAAATTTCATCAAGTGATCCGGACATACAGTTCAACTTTAGCTCTCTTATTATCTTTATTTTCAAATGGACATCTGGTCACACCAAACTATTTGGTTTCCTGGCTTAAAATGCTCTGCCTCACCTCTGCACCTTTGCTCATCCTTTTTTTTTTTTTTTTTTTTTTTTTTGTGGTATGCGGGCCTCCCTCTGTTGTGACTTCTCCCGTTGCGGAGCACAGGCTTCGGACGCCCAGGCTCAGCGGCCATGGCTCACGGGCCCAGCCGCTCCGCGGCATGTGGGATCCTCCCAGACCGGGGCGCGAACCCGGTTCCCCTGCATCGGCAGGCGGACGCTCAACCACTGCGCCACCAGTGGAAGCCCTGCTCATCCTTTTGCATGGAATCTCCTCCAATCTTCATCTCAGTATACTCCAAGTCATTTATTCAATATACTACACAAACTTCACTTGGTGACACTCTCTTCACCACTACCCACAACCCTTCCCTTTATTGACATCTCCAGCCCTCCTACACGTTCTTCTTAATGTCCTATACATACTTCTATTACAGACTTGTCACATTTTTTTTCATTTGTACTTGTCTTTCTCCTCTAGTAGGACATAACTCTTTTGTTAATAATCTTTGTAGCTTCATTGTTTAGTTTAGTAATAACACATGTTAAATAGTTTTGAAATTTATGGCCATGTTTTTTATCTTTGAGGGTTTTTAAGTAAGTATCATAATCTGATTTGCATCTAGATAGATATTATCATGAGAAAGAAAAATAAAGATTAGAGTGAGAAGAGACAACAGGAAACTGAGTCACTAAATTTATGATTAGAAAATGTATGATAAACTTGACATTTCTATTTAGAGTGGTTACAATCTCTACATGTGTCTTGAAATCCATATTTTTCCAGTCATTTGCTGGCTGAGAATATGGTGATAGGTTCCCATCAAATTTTAAAGCTGAATTAACTCTCTTGTGCGTCCAGAGAGACTGCTGCCACTCTAAGATCATTATTCTATCATGCCAGGAACATCTAGGAACCTCTAACATCACTGTGTGCTGTGATTTCAGAGCCACTGAAAGGCTACCAGACATCAAAATACCTCTTCCACTCAACCACTAACACTTGAGGAACAGCATCTGTCATCTGTTAGAGATGAGACATAAAATTGCCCCTAGGAGATTCAACACTCTGGCTTTGAGCCGTGTTTTGAAGTTATGACTAGCAAGTGATTTTCTTATACCAGGCTTTGTTGAATACAAAAACATAGACTGTGAGGGATGTGAGTATCTGAAATAGAAGGAAGAATAAACCCCAAGAAAACCATCAATTGGATGCACAAATTGAAAACTACATTTGTGGTAATTTTGCCTACAAATTGCCTTTTATTCTTCCATGTAGATATTCTGCAAAATTTTACTGGCACCAGCTATGCACCAAGGATACAACTGGACCCTAAAGATACAGAGATAAATGATCATCAGCATTTATGTGTCAGGGAATAAGAAGTCAAATAGAATACAGTTTGGACAATGTCCTGATAGGCCCCTAACAGGCAACCCTATAGCACCAGCATCATTCCCTACTTTATTTTTATTTATTTATTTATTTATTTATTTATTTTTGCAGTATGCGGGCCTCTCACTGCTGTGGCCTCTCCCGTTGCGGAGCATAGGCTACGGACGTGCCGGCTCAGCGGCCATGGCTCACGGGCCCAGCCGCTCCGCGGCATGTGGGATCTTCCCGGACCGGGGCACGAACCCGCATCCCCCGCATCGGCAGGCGGACTCTCAACCACTGCGCCACCAGGGAAGCCCCATTCCCTACTTTAAAATACAGATTTCTAAACTTTTGTTAGCTATCATCTAAGATAACCCCACAAAGGTATAAACCTACCATCACATCAGGCACTTATAATTCTGTATTCTACTATAATTGCCAAAAGGATGCCCTATAAATCATCTCATCTGACCTTTGAATCAAGCCTGCCTGACTCATGTTGTTTCATTCCTGATCCTCCAAAGGCTCTCCAGTTAAATATTGCTTCTGTTTACTTACCTCATACAGCATATAAAAGACTTACGTTCTCAGATGCACCTATGCACAAATTACATGACATTAGGCCTCTGCAGAGCCTCACTCCTGCGTTATTATACCACCACTGCCACTCAGTTAGCTGCTGACTCTGCTTTGAGTAAATGGTGCAGGGCACACAGGCCTCCCTTCTCTGATCCCAATACCCTTGAATATAAACTATCAGCATCCAAGTTGCTTCCACCAGTTCCAAGTCTCCTACTATTTCATTTGTATGAATGCTGAGCATTCACTCCGCAGCACAACTGGTGGTGTCCTAGGAAGATATTCAATGAGATTCCAGAGATTCCAGCCTCCCCTTGCTTTTGCTCAATACACTTCCTCAGACCCTTCAGCTCAGTGTCTAAGTCTTTGGCTTTTCTACCCCATTGTCCATGGCTTATGAGGACTCTATTTTCCACCTCCTCATAGGCCCCAAACCTTGTCACTAATAACATTGACAAATACTAAGCTCCTACTACGAGTTAGCAAGCCCATTTCCAGAAATAAAAACTATCTAGAACTTCACTGGACTCTCAGTCTTTAGAAACTGAAAATCCAAGAGTATCTTATCCAATCAAATCCCTATCATAGTTTTTAGCACACTGACATTTAAAACTAAATTAAAATTGCTTTTATATTAGCTTTTATCCTCTAGTGAACTAAAAGCTCAAGATATTTGAAGCCATGTTTGTATCTCTCACACTTTGCTCTCTGACTTGCATAAAGTAGAGATGGAGAAATATTTGTTGAATGAAACAGCTGTTTAGATGTCCCAACTAATTAGGCACCTCGTAGGGTGAGAGATGTCATTCCATTAACCATTCTGTTCAACCCCTTCACACATCAAAGTCCAGAGCCCTCTCTTGGTCCCCTGGACTTTGCCATAGGGACAAGGAACAGCTCAATTTGTTACTAGGATTAATCATTTGACACTAATTCCTGTCCAGGGAGGTTCCTGCAGCCATATCTCCTTCCCTCTGCTCATCTGTCCCATTTCTCCCCAGTGATTATCTGGTTTAAACAGCTGAAAAAACTACAACTTCATTAACACTAGTTTTAAAAGATTGCCTGCTACTGGTTTTATTTTTTTTTTAATTATCACTCATTTTGGGAATAAAATTTCAGGAAAAAATATCTAAACAAAAACATATGTGATCAACACACTTTCCAAGTTGTTATCTATCTTTTCAACCCTTTAGGAAAAAACCTTACATGTATCATATGTTAAAATACTCAAGCTCTTCTATGTTAGAAAAGTACAGCACTGCCATTTGCTTTCATTAAAACACTGTACCAAAAGTGATGTAGATTATAAATAACGTTGTGCTATAATCCTACAGAGCCCTGATGAAATCACTGGTATCCACTCATAATTCTATATGAAGAAGCAAATGCATGGGTAAAAGCAAGTAAAATATACCATATCAGACTTTTTTATTTGCTTCCCATGTGCGGTTCTCAAAATAATATATAGTCGTAAATTTGAAAAGACTGAGAGAAGTGCATCTCCAGGCATTCCCTTATCATCCCTAAATTTAGCACTACTGAAACCATGGCACCAGAGAAATGACATTGCAATACCTTGGATGCTGGTGTAGTGTAATATGTAAGAGAGAAAGTGTGCATTTTGCAAAGAAAGTTGTGTATAAATCCCAACTCTACCCCTTAAAAGTATATGAGTTTGGGAACTTACAACTTCTTAGCAACTGTTTCCTCACCTGCAAAGTAAGGCTCAGTGATAGTACCCAAATCAAAGGATAGTTATAAAGTTTAAATTAGATAATCCATGTAAAATGGTTATTATAGAGTTTGGCACCTATAAATATTTATTATTGTAATTAATGTGTTATATTTGCTACCTTAATTTGAAAATAAATGACTTGGTTTACTTTAAGGAATATTTCTGAAAGAAGAGAGATTTTCTTACATCTTTGTATTCCTTAATCAACAAAGGTTGACATACCTAATGCTAGTATAAAATAAGCTTATGGTAGGTTCTTCAGGAATTCAAAGGCTATTTCATTACCTCTCCCTTTTCCAGAAAGTGTATGTTAGCATGAGCTTAAATAGAAGCAGAAAAAAATTAAAGCATGACAAGTAAGTAAACGGTAGAAAATATTCTGTGTAAGATTAAGGATTTATCTTTGTTGGACTTGGCAATCTATTGCCTGTTTAATTGAAGATTATTTTAAAGACCGTCTAATGAATACAAAGTTAATTCATTTTTTCCTGTGATGAGAAATATATTTTAGCTTTTGAAATATGGTCTAAGTCATATTCTCTTTTCATTTCAAGGACATTTTAGACATCTCTGCAATTCACTCTTTTATTGTAATTTCATGCATGTAAAGTACAAAGGATTGTCTATGTCTGTAACTGACTATTCAGGCACTAAGACAAAACTTTCATAATCAGTGATAATATATCTTAGCAAAGAATACCAATACATATTTAATGTGTAACCTTTGACTGTATTGTACAATTAACTCTTCATATCCCTTTTTTAGTGAGATCCAATGAAAATATTATTATCCATGATAAACAATATTCATGTTTAACTGATTATCCTTGTGAAAGGTAGATACATATCTGGTTTTTCAGAACTCTCTTGGAAAAAATAATGTTTTTACACCTGGAAAGTAGCAGTGCATATTTTATTGTTTTTCACATAGAAATAAATTTTAAGAAGAGATGATCACATTGACGAATTTACTTTGCTTTATAAATTTTGGTAATTAAACTCAAATTGGTCATTCTAGTGGCAGAATATAAAACATTTCAAACCTTATAAGTAAGCACATAAATGCTGGATATTTACTTATTATTATTATTATTTTGTTTTTCTTTTTGTGGTACGCGGGCTGTTGTGGCCTCTCCCGTTGCGGAGCACAGGCTTCGGACGCCCAGGCTCAGCGGCCATGGCTCACGGGCCCAGCCGCTCCGTGGCATGTGGGATCTTCCCGGACCGGGGCACGAACCCGTCTCCCCTGCATCGGCAGGCAGACTCACAACCACTGCACTACCAGGGAAGCCCTACTTATTATTTTTATGAGAAGAACACTTAACATAAGACCTTTCCTCTTAGCAAATTTTAATTATATAATACAGTAGTGTACATTAAAATAATAGTAGAAGACTGCCCATCTACCAGAGTCATCTGCATTGACTGAATTGTTACATAAACCAAAAATAAACTTGTGTTGGATTAAGTCTGATATTTTGAGGTTTATTTGATAGCAAATTATATATTCTAATATATGTTTTTTTGTTTGTTTTTGTTTTTCTAATGCTAGCTTGACCTAGTTTTGAGGTCCTGGCTAGTGGCAGGTCAGTTTCCCTTTTTGACAGGTAAGACCACATTCTTACCACTTCCCTTATATGGCTCTCACACACCTGGCCACTAAGCACCAGCCCTAATCACCCTGAGGCCAGGTATGAGTCAGTCAGCAACAGTCATTGCCCCAGAGGCCATGAAATTATTCAAGTTAGTCTATCCACAAAGCATCCAATTCCCTCTGTGACGCTGCCTAGCAGTTCTCTCTTATTTGGAGTTTTAAGTAACAAAGAATTCTATCTTTCATCTATCCAACTATCCTGTCCCACTATCAAAGGAATCTTAAATCTTATAAAACAGTGATCCCCAAAGTTTTGGCACCATGGACCATTTTCTTTCAAGACAATTTTTCCACAGACGTGGCCAGGGTGAGTGGGGGGTTGGTGGTTCAGGTGGTAATGAGAGCAATGGGGAGCACCAGTTGAAGCTTCACTCGCTTGCCTGTCACTCACCTGCTGCTGTGAGGCCCAGTTCCCAACAGGCCATGTCCGGTACCCATCCATGGCCCAGGGGTTGAGGACCCCTTTATTAAACATGATTTTAGTTTGATCTTATACCCTAAGCTTCTTTTTGTAAAATGTTGTCATTTAGCTTTCACAGATTTAATATTTGTGATTTTTTTTTCCTCAAGATACCAAAGATTCATTACGTGCAGTTGTTTGTCCATTTGCTGACACAAATTTGAATATCTTCAAGGATGGTTGAGTGCACATGCTATTTAACTAGCATTTGGGTTTATCAAGCTGCCCAACATTTGCATTTCAATGTGGTTTTGTCCTTGCCTCATAATTATCATTGCAGAAGATATAATAAAGTGCCATAATCTGTATTTCTTGGTGAAAAACAAACTTTGTGTGAAAGACAAACTTCAATGAAATCTGAAAGGGATAACATGGCACAAGAAACAAGTGACTCGTCATAGAAAAATGATTCAGGAAGAAGTTGAGAGCCTGTATTAATTTTCTCGTATTTCATGTTTTTCAAAGATATCAACCATATCCCTCCAAAATGATAAGAACTAGTAATAAATAAAAGCATATATATTGCATATAAATCCATGTAGTTCAATTTTCTTTTTTGATTTTATCTCTCTCAATCTATTTTGTCTTATATAATACTAATTTGAGAAATGTGAGTTATTTAGGGATAGAGGATGATTATGAGCGATTAGCAGCTCAAATTTGAAAGAAAAACAACAGTCTTGAGATCTACTCATTCTACTTACCTCCTCCTTTCCCATTTGTAAAAAAAAAAAAAAAAGAGAGAGTGAGCATATCTGGGACCATTTGACTAGGAATTTTGCAACTTGATACTTCTTGAACGTGAGCGGGAAACGTGCATTATTTTCTGTTTACTCGGGTTTTAGAGATTTTAAAAAGGAGCTAAAAATAATTATACATACTGCCATAAATACAAGTTTATTGTATAAATGATATCCATTTATATATACACATGAATTTAGTTAAATCACCTATTAAAAGAAGTTTTAAACAATAACTATGCTGTACTACTGATTTAAATAATCAGCTATGGGCACAATAAATTATGACGGTTAAGGTCACAGACTCTGGAGGCAGATTGCCAGTTTGCACCCCAGTTTCTCTCTCTACTTGCCGTGTGATCCTGGATGAATCACTTCTCCTGCTTGGATTCCAGTCTAACCATCAATAAAATAGAGATAATAATAGTAACTATGTGATAGTGTAGTTGTAAAGATTAAATAAGTGAATATATATAAGTGCTTAGAATTGTGCTTAGCCCTAATTAAATGCTACCTATGACTATTATTTGGTGTGATAGAGCGGAAGTGAGGAGATTCTAACTCTAGCTAATTCTCTACATAAATTTGAAGACATTATTTACTTCTCTGAATCTCCACGTCTATATCTGCAAAATAAGAGATTTTGGATATATGGTTTCTAAGGTCTTTCTTAGCCCTAAATTTTTGGAAGTCAAAAAATATTTTATAGAAATCACTTGACAAGTCGCTTAGATTATTTCCCTGTAACCATATCCTTATAAATGCCTTGAGACTGCATGCAGAATCTTTACTGTTATGGTTGGTTGATTGAAGGTGAGTTCTGATGAGTCAACTGCTGAGATCTTTCCAGTTTCATATCGTAGTTTTCTTGTTGTAATCATAAAAATATAAGAAAATGATGAGTTTTAAAAGTTCCATTCCATGAGAGATATTATACTTATGTATCAATAATGGAACCAAGGGAAAATAAGTTTGTACTATTTACCACATTGTAGGTGCTCTCTTAAATTAATCAATTTATCTTAACTTTTAAAGAAATAGATTTATGGCAAGTCATTTACAATATCCAAAATTAGATTTTCTTTTGTAAGGCTAGCTCACTAATTAAGAACACCATCTGCTGCATAATAAATTCAGCATAACACCTGATTTTGTACATACATTATTGTACTCTACTAAAGTGAATTTGTGTTAAAAAAAGGAAAGAGATCATTTAACATGAGTTTCAGATAAAAGGTGAGCATTTGTGTAAGATTTTCCATAGTAGAAATAATCAAAATTGCCTTTTTCTTTCAATATTGCCTTCACCAAGTAGTGTGGTCATGACCAAAAGACGTCTGTGGAAATTAAAGTATAATACCACTTGGAAAATAATACTCAATTACCAACTTTTAAATGTGATTCTTTTTAATCCTCACATACTGAAGTCTATAACTGTTGTCATTTTGTCATAGATTGCACCACATTTAACCAGTTTAAAATAAGACACAGATGGCCCTTGTTCCGTAAAATCTCTGGTTTCTTTCTCTTTCACTGACCACATAGTCAATACGCATGAATCACAAAGCTGAGACTTAACATTTTCTTCAATTAGCCTGGGACAATAATAAATCAAAGATTCATTTCTAGAGATGTCAAACCTGGCAGATACAACATTGTAGAGAGCAGATAGACATCTGTTTCATGAAAGAATGTTGCTAATGACAATCAGATACACATTAATGCATAATTTTCACTGACCTTTTATGGGTCAAAATATTATTAGGTTAACTCCTATTTTTTGTTACTGAAGTAAAAGCTACTTTAATGAGATGGATACATAATACTCAGGATTTACTCAAGTCAGATGTAAGCATTGCAATAATTGTTCTACTTTAGCTTCCTAATAGGTCTCAAGCAGTGGGCAATAAACTGGACCCAACTCCAGTACATCCTGACCATACTGTAAACACAGACCACTTTTTTTCCTTTTTAGTAATTGGTATGAAAATATATTTTGGAGAGTCATATTGGCTTTATTTAGAATATATTTCAATAAGATTTCTGCAGGATAGAAACTATGGCAGAGCTGAAAGATCTGCAAAATGAAGAGGGATGATATTGAGGTTTTTCTGAAGGAAATTAAGGAAAAAAAGACTGAGCTTTCAGCTTGGTGGGGAAAGAGTAAAGAAGGGGAAGACTTCCATTGGGAGAGAGAGCCAAGGAGAAACTTCCAAGGAAAAATGTGTAAAGAGTTCTCAGTTGAAATATCATGCTATAAGATTTTGACCTTTCCTGATGACGCCTGGAATCTTCAACTAAATTATCCTCAACAAAATTCTATTACAAACATGGTATGATTTTTTTTGGTAAAAATCAAGGAAGAAGCCGAAATTTTGCAACAGGATGGGAGAAGAATCAAAACAGCATGAGGTGGGGACAAAGAATAGTAGAAAACACTACCCTATTGATTATAGCATTGAACATGGATCATGTTCTAAAACCACGTAGGATTCACCATAATCTCTCCATGAGACTCCAGTCAGATTCATAGAGTGGATGTTTAGCATTTGTGTAAATAAAACATTAAGTGCATGATACCTGGGATGCATGAACCTTTAGTGGTGGAGAAGCACAGAGGTCTATCGTGGATAAACATAAGAGCAATTTCCTTGAAAAAAAGTATAAATTAGCTGAGATCTGAAATATAACAAGGGAATGTCCAAGCAGAAACGAGATGGAGAGTGCTGAAAGCAAAGAAAATGGTTTATGCAAAAGCCTGGGTGGAAGAGGGGACGTTACATATTCAGTAAGCTAAAATGACTCCTGATTTACTAGATTTTAGAATAGGAGATATTGTATGTTGTGAAATGAAACAGAGGAAATCTACAAGATTCAGACCATAAACGGCCCTGGAATTTATACTAAAGAGTTTGGACTTGACCCTGGGAAATAAGAAGTCATTAAAGATTTTAAACAGGGAGTAATAATATCACAGTATTACACAGAATTCAGAAAAATGAATTCTTGTCTATGGTTTCCTCTGGCCATCCACAGGGCAAGGAGTCCAAAAGGCCAAGGACACAGACCCACCTGGCATTCATGCCCATCTTTCTAGAGCATTCTCTGTGCAAATAGTCACACAGAATTCCATGTCCTGATAATTCCAAACTTCTTCTATGTCCCGTGTGGGTTCTTCTCTGGGTCTGTCACCTAAGGGCAGATCTCACCTGTGGGCTTACCTCTAGACCTGAAAGAAGGTCCCCGAACAGTTGTTAAGTGGAGGATGGCTATGGACAATGATCAGATATACAGCTAGTAGTGTCTACATATAAATGCATATAATAACACTTATATATAAGTGCCCTAGCAGTTATGAATGAAGCATGAAAATAGAGAAGGGAAAGAGCCATTTATCTCCATTTATACTCTGGCCTGAACTCCACAAATTTTGAGAATTGGCCAGATTATTATATTTGTGCTTTAAAAGATCACTCTGTCTATGTTACAGAGAATGGAATGGAGGTACAAAGGACTGGTAAAAAGCATGGTATTTAAAAATCTGTTGAAATATTCTTGGAAAGGGTTGATATCATCTAGTGCTGGGTGGCGACAGTCGGAATGAAGATAATTTGATAGAATTTGGTGTTTGATTGCTTTGGGGGCTGAGATGGAGAGAAAAGTCAGAGATTCTACCCAGGTTTTCAGTTTTCACACCTGGGTGACAGTAGTAGTTTTCACAATAAAAATTAACAGAGGAAGAACAGTTTATAGACAGATGATGCTGACTTCAGTTTGGAGCGTAACGAATTTAAAGTGCCTATGGGACTCAAGACAGGGATACTTAATAGGGCATTTGATTTTGTGATCTAAAGAGCTACATGCTGGAGGAATAAATGTGGGACTTCTTAGCAAATGATAGTAATTGAAGCCCTTTGAGTAGATGAAATCATCTGAAGAGTGGTTGAAGAAAAGAGAGCCGAGGATAGATCAGTGAGTAAAGCCAACGTTTTAGGGATAAGAATTTGAAGAGAACAGCACTATTAAATGTGTCCAGAAACAAAAGAAATGTATTGCAAAGGGGGTTATTGAGATAGGGTAAATAAAATGAAGATCATAAATTAATTCATAAAATGAATCAATAAAATTAAATGCAGTAATAGCCAACACCACCTACTAATCCTGAGGGTATAGCATGCAAAGACTTTCAGCAATTTTTTAACAGTCTTAATACATGCATACATGAGCCAGTGTAAGTATCCCACTTCCCACCAATGATATTCTTTAAATGGCTATTGTTAAGGATCATGAAAATGTGCTTTGTTTAGTAATTATAATTGAAACTGAAAGTGATTGATTAAACTATTATGTACTGCTTATATTTAATTGTATTAAAATCATTTGATTTATGTACTCTTCATTGAGTGCTATGTGACAGAACCATGCTGAGAACATTTTACTCATAATCTTATTTAGTCCTCATGAAAAACTTATGAAGTAGCTTCTATTATCCACTTTTCACAAATAAACTGAAGTACAAGAAAATGAAATAACCTGGCCATGATCACAGAACTTATTAGTGGCAAAGCTGGATTTTGAACTTAGGTTGATTAGTATCAGACATCTTAACATTAAAATTTTATTTTGGTATCAGGAAACAAAGTAGAGATAAAGGTACTCTTAGCAATTGATTTAAGTCTGATTGGTATTTCTTAACTAACCATAATTTAAAATAATAAAAAATTTTAGGACATCCAAATATTGACTTTCTCATGTATTCACTCTTTCAAAATAATTAATAAACTTTGAATTAACTATTTCTTTCTGCTACATAATGAATGACTTAAATGTAATCAGTTTTAATTGAAGCATTAATTTTTTAATTGAAGCATTTAAATATTAATTTATTTTGGTAAAATATCCAATGAATTTTGGCACCTATACTAATCAAGCTATGTAGAAAATCTCCTTAGCTTAAAAGAATTTAGAAAAATGCAGTTTAAATATGTGAAAATTCCTAGCTAGAGAATATTTTAAATTCAGATTATTAATTAAATCATATCTAACACAAAATCATGGCTAATTTTATCTTATTTTATTTTTCTTAATAATTTTATTTATTTATTTATTTTTGGTGGCATTGGGTCTTTGTTGCTATACACGGGCTTTCTCTAGTTGCGGGGAGTAAGGGTTACCCATCATTGCAGTGAGTGGGCTTCTCTTTGCGGTGGCTTCTCTTGTTGCATAAAACAGGCTCTAGGCAGGCAGGCTTCAGTAGTTGTGGCACGCAGACTCAGTAGTTATGGCTCGTGGGCTCTAGAGCACAGGCTCAGTAGTTGTGGCGCACAGGCTTAGTTGCTCCACGACATGTGGGATCTTCCTGGATCAGGCATCGAACCCGTGTCCCCTGAATTGGCAGGCGGATTCTTAACCACTGCGCCACCAGGGAAGTCCCTCATGGCTAATTTTAAATAAAATCATAGGGAAATAAATTGTAGGTAAAGTAACAATGTGAAGTAAAATAAAATACATAAAGTAAAAGAATTTAGATTGACCACATTGATTACTGCCATGCAAAATGACACTTGAAAGCACTTGAAACATATTTCCACTGTTAAACAATCCTCCTAAATTATTATGTATATTAAAAATTTAACACAATATTTTTTTCTTAGAGCATAAAAGTAAATTTTAGCATCATTTGTATTTAAATCATCATAAATTACTAATTAGTTAGGCATAACTAAGGAGATATGACATTATTATTAATTACTATAATAACTTGTAAACACCTCCATATCCTATATTAAATAAAAAGATGAACAATCTAAGTACGTTTTACTTAGCCACGTTATGAGGAATGTCATGTTATAAAATTGGGTGACAAACTGAAGAATGTAATGTATATAGACAATATCAATAAAATCTTACCTTCCAGGAGTAGACCAACTGAAACTCAGGCAAGAAATTAAACATGCAGTCATGAGAGAGGGTTATATTTATTTTGAGGAAATCAATTCAATAAAGCTGTTCTGTCTGCTCATAAATACACATAAAACACAGAATACATTATTCTCTTTTTTTAGGTTGATATATGTGCACATATATCAGAAAGAAGAAGAGAGAGACAAAAAGAAGTGAGACATTCTAGTGAGGTATACAAACAGGAGCAAGTATTGATTTTAATAAACATTTCACACTTTCTCTGACTGTGGCCTCTTTTTCCATAGCCATTATCATCATAAATGAAATTTTACTCAGTCAGAGCTGCCCAAAACCTGAATACTATCCTCAAGTACATTGCATCCTCTTAGATATTGTGTCAATTTTTGTACATGCTGAGAGTTTCCAATTTGTGAATTATTTTTAATATATTGAGCTCACTTGCCTACCTTCTGATTTGTGTTTTTAGTGACTTAGTTCCTTTTATGTATGCTAAGATTCACTAAGATGTGGTAAGGGGTGAAAAGAAGTAGTAGGCTTAGTATTACCAAGTTGTCAATAAACTAAGAAGAAAAGCTATACGTTGCTCTTGTTTTACAGAATTGCAAAGTCTTATGAAACACTATTCTTCCACCCACCTCTATGTTCAACTTTTCATAGGTTAATCGTTAACCTACACCTCAGAACGTTCCCTTCAATTAATCATTCATTCAAAAGATACTTGAAATCACCTCCTATGTACCAGAAACATTTTGTGCTCAGAGTGAAGAAATGAACAGCATAGATTTTTATCTCATTGAACTCATAGTCTATGAGGATCAAAGCAAAAAACAGTGATTACAATGTGGTTAGTTACTGCTCTTATAAAAGTATACCCAGATGCTATGACAGCAAAGGAAAAATAGACTTCTCAACTAGCCCATCAGCTCTGGGAACTTTTCTTAGAAGAGGCTGGTTACTCTTGAGATGAGTCTTGAAGTTCGTGAAGAACTTTCCTAAGTAGAGAAAAGTGTAAGAATGTTCCATGCCTGGAGAATAGCATGTAGGAATACAAAGCATTGAGTCAGCATCAAGAGTCCAAAACCTGGAAATTAATTAGAATGGCTTAAGTAGAGATTGCATATGGTGCAATAGCAGGAGATAGAGCTATAAAAGGACAGGAGCCTGTGAAATAAACTAAGAACTTTGAACATCTTTGAAGTCCAGAAACCACAGAATAATTTAATAGAAATTTTTGAATTTATCTAAGCAGCATCTTGACACAATCTGACAGTATGTATTCTAGCAAGAGATTCAGATATCAGCTAAGGAAACAAGTAAATATGTTATTGCAATGATGTAGATCAGAAAGGTAGACCCAAAGTAAGGTAGTTGTATGGAGATGAAGTTAGGAGGAAACAGGAGTAAAGGATTGCATGTGGAGAGGTGATTAAGAGGCCTCTAACATAAATATACATAGAGATTCATTGATGAAATGTTGCAAATGTTAAATAAAGGTGAAAAGCATCTTTGGCATAGTATCTGAGGGACTGAGTCTTTGGAATATTAAAGTATCAGTGACCAACTAATGACAACCAATAGGATACTCAGATCTGGATCTCAAGAGAAAGGTAGAGACAAACATCAAGAAAGCAACGTGAAAAAGGCAACAGGGTTTGGTTGAATTTCCCCAGCGAACAGTGCAAAGAGTGAGAACATAATGCAAGCATAGTGTCAAATTATTTCACTCAGAGGAAGAAACTTCAGTGTATGAAACAATGTTTTTCAGATCTTTCAAATGATAGAAATTCACTTCCTTTTTAAAAGTTAAGAACTCAACTCCACACATTAAGTCATCTCTAATGTGATCTGTAATTTTTAAACATTTGCAATGAGCATGATTTTCATCTGACTTTCACTTCACTGATCTAATGTTCACTTCATATTCAGAGACAGATCCATCTTGAAGCTAATGGAGCTTATATAGCCAGGTCCATCATTTGGTTCCTTCCACAACCCCCAAAATGGTCCAGCAATGTGTTTATACTGTCATATGAGTTTTGAAAAGTTTGTGAAAGTGAGATAATTTAACTGCAATTGATTAAGACCACTGTCAATTGCCATTCATCTTCCCCTCTTGTTAGGTAACATGGGATGAGTTTGAGCATTTGGAAATATAGCTAAGGGGAATTTAAGGTGGAGATCCATTTAGTTTGAGTTTAGTGGGAAATACTCATGTGATTCACTGTCACTTCTGTACACAAAGAGTATTGTTACCTGTTCCAGGGTAGGAATAACCTCCAGAAATACTCTCCCACTCATTGACTAAGGTGCTTCCACTCATAGACCTAAGGTCACATTGTGATCTGGGCAGGACCAATGGCACCTCAACCTATGAGTTGGAGAGGAGAGTCTGGTTGTAAAATGTCTAGAGCCAGAAGCTAGTCTGTGTAAAATTTTTCTAAACCTTACTCATATGTTTAAAAATTCTCTAAGAGACTTTCCCAAATTTGAAAACAATCCTAGAAATTTCATGACATTTTCAATAGTATATAAAAAGCACTCCTATAAGCCATCAAAAATAAATACATTTTGATCAAACATGCTAGGAAAAAAAACTGATTATTCTTCTCTTCTAGGTATAGAAAAAGATATAAGGAAACCATTGTCATATGAAGAGTTGATTAAAGACTATGCAGCCAAAAATGTAGAGGAAAAAAGTATAGCAGGTGTTATGCAATTAATTGAGCATATATCATGTTAATTTTCTGGATTTTTGTGGTTTGTGGTTTTCAACCATTTTTTTAAATGTACTATTAATTATGACTTCTTTCTCATTCTAATTAGATATTCATTTTCATAATTATACATTTCTAATTTTGCATTACTTTATTAAAAAGAACCTCTGAACTTGTATAAGATTCACCTCCTCCAAAACTTAATTCTTCCCTAATAAAATCCTCATCACTGCCATGGAGAAAGGAAAATATCTTGAAAGCATTTCTATTATATTCACTACACTATTGTTGAGAAAGTAGAGAAGAAAATCTACCGAGTCCTAAGATATTCATGAGAATTACATATGGATGCTCCACTGATATTTTAATTTCTTTAAATGGTTTTTAATCCACCAAATACTATCACTATAGGTAACAATATTTCAAAGGCATCATTGTCATATAACAAATTTACATGGATTTTGGAAAGCTATAATCTATACATCATTGATTTAAAGGCATGTTGGTCTATGTCACACTTTTGAACAATTACCATCTTCTGCTTTGACAAAATATAGAGTTTAATAGTACAGTGTATATTCTCCTCACTTTATTGCTTGAGCAGAAAAAATATACTGAATTTAATGTTCTTTAAAAAAATCAGTTATTTTCCAGGTAAAATGGTAGCTGTAAGAAAAAAATCTTATTTTTGTTTTATTTAGCAAGCATAGCACACTGACCTACCATATTACAGATAGACATACTCTTAGATGTCTAAAACATAGAAGGGCTAAAAAATCCATAAAAATCACTGTTCTAACATGTTAAATGTAATCCTTGCAGTTACTGCTATTTAGAGATGAGTAAGAGAAAAAGCCCATTTCTTAAATTGTCAATTGTGCAGTTTGTGCTGATCTGAAGCATCTTAAAATTACAAAATATCCCCTACCAAACATCATGAAGAAACTTCACCTTCCTAGGAGAATGGGAGGCATGGATTTTTGAAAACTAACCACTTTTACATTTCTCCATAGTGTTGAGTGAATTTGATGTATTTAATACATGTATTTAATGTATTTAATACATTCTCCTTTTGACATAATTTATTACCTAATTTATCAAAATCAATATTTTAAACTCTCTATATAGCCTTTAATTTGTATTTATCTCTAATATGATAATTCATAATTAAATAAAGAGCTGAATGGGTAAATTTTTCATATAATTTAGATCTAGAAATGTATGTCAGATGATTTTCACAGGAAATTTTCCAGCTTCTCAACTAAATATATATGTCTAGCTTTTCAGGAGAAAACACCAGGAGAATCCCCCTGAAATCTCTTCAGTGTGAGTGTGTATATAATGTGCAACTGCCTCCATTTCATACCACCCCTACCTTCCTGAAGTTCTCTATCCTCCTTGACATTTTCATTGAAATAACAATTTTGACTCGTAGGAAAAATCACACATCCAACATCACAGGAAAATATGGGTAACAGTTGATCATGTAACAGAATCTAGGCAGAGTTTGCACAAACTATGATACCGGTGGGCTGGATTTAAAAATTGAATTACTGTCATGTCATGCCTTTCTTACTCTAAATATCTTATGTAGTAAATTAAATTATCTTTCCCTTTAATATCTAGTTATATTACTTATTTACATAGAATATCTTACCATGCTTTGTACCTATTCTAACTTGGAAAAAAAAAAAAAAGAATGTCAGAATACAAGTAGTTTTCCAGTAAATGTTATTTATTTTGTGTGACTGAGACTCAATATAAGTGTTAGTTCTTAGATTACAAAACAGAATTACAGTTCAGTTTCTAACCTAAATCATAGTTTGATTTTGTATTGTAAAATTACTGCTTAAATTCATATACATACTAAATTAAATTTTGAAAATTAAACGTCCATTTCTGTTATAGATCAATCAGAATTACTTTTGGCTAGATGATTAATTGTGCTTCTGTGCTTATAGGACGAAGTGAGAGAGTGGCATGGACATATATACACTACCAAACGTAGGGTAGATAGCTAGTGGGAAGCAGCCGCATGGCACAGGGAGATCAGCTAGGTGCTTTGTGACCACCTAGAGGGGTGGGATAGGGAGGGTGGGAGGGAGGGAGACGCAAGAGGGAAGAGATATGGGAACATATGTATATGTATAACTGATTCACTTTGTTATAAAGCAGAAACTAACACACCATTGTAAAGCAATTATACTCCAATAAAGATGTTAAAAAAAAAAAAAAAGAAAGAAAGAAACTGCCTGAAGATTAGCTAAATGTTCTCCCCCAAATCTATTAGTAATTTAATCATCTTGGCTACCAAACAATTAAATTTTAATCATTCTACAGTTGGTTTAAGGGAAGTTTCCCTAATAAAGTATATATGGACTACTTGGCCTGGTTGATTTTTTTCTTTAAGTTTCCAGAATATTCTTCCTATAAGGTATGGAAGAAAATGAAAGAAATATTCTTCAAAACCTTCAACATTCTTCAAAGGCTTGATCTTTGTAGCAAGAAAATAACTCAGCATTTCACAAAGGATGAAATAAAGTGACATCCTGCCATTTAAGTACACTTCTGTATTAGCCTGACCCAATCTGTACACATTGATTGTAACATTGTGCTGTGTGTTCTTTATAAATGGCTCAGAATAAATGACCATGCTGTGCAACAGTCATTACAAGACAATTTACCTAGTGCTTACCATTCTTTGGTTGTTGAAAGAAAAGACAGAGATTATCCAGAACTAATAAGGTGGCACTGACATTCAGTAGATCAAGATAAAAAGCGAGCAGATAAAAAAAGAAAAGAAAAGGAAGAAAGACATGCAAGGGAATTGGCAAATCTTCCTATTTCATGAGTTAAGACTGATTTTGGACCACAAAATAATTTCTCAGGTCATTTCTGTGGCAAATGTTACCATCGAATACAAATATATTTATTTGTATACATATCTGAATTTACATCACAACTAGTTAGGGAACTAAGAAAATAAATCATGTTATTAGCAATGAACAATTATAAAACAACAAAAAGAAGAACATGTATTTTTTTTTGGAGGGGGAACAATTTTATTTTATTTTAAAAAATCTTTATTGGAGTATAATTGCTTTACTATGGTGTGTTAGTTTCTGCTTTATAAAAAAGCGAATCAGTTATACATACACATATATCCCCATATCTCTTCCCTCTTGGATCTCCCTCCCTCCCACCCGCCCTATCCCACCCCTCTAGGTGGTCACAAAGCAC
>NC_041226.1:35151012-35167389 GCF_002837175.3 Physeter macrocephalus | reverse complement strand
GTTGATGGACACTTAGGTTGCTTCCATGTCCTGGCTATTGTAAATAGAGATGCAATGAACATTTTGGTACATGACTGTTTTTGAATTATGGTTTTCTCAGAGTATATGCCCAGTAGTGGGATTGCTGGTCGTACAGTAGTTCTATTTTTAGTTTTTAAGGAACCTCCATACTGTTCTCCATAGTGGCTGTATCAATTTACATTCCCACCAAAAGTGCAGGAGGGTTCCCTATTCTCCACACTCTCTCCAGCATTTATTGTTTGTAGGTTTTGTGGTGATGGCCATTCTGACTGGTGTGAGATGATATCTCATTGTAGTTTTGATTTGCATTTCTCTAATGATTAATGATGTTGAGCATTCTTTCATGTGTTTGTTGGCAATCTGTATATCTTCTATGGAGAAATGTCTTTTCAAAGATAAGTTGACCATATGTGTGTGGGTTATCTCTGAGCTTTCTCTCTTGTTCCATTGATCAATATTTCTGTTTTTGTGCTAGTACCATACTGTCTTGATTACTGTAGTTTTGTAGTATAGTCTGAAGTCAGGGTGACTGATTCCTCCAGCTCCGTTTTTCTTTTTCAAGATTGTTTTGGCTATTCTGGGTCTTTTGTGTTTCCATACAAATTGTGAAATTTTTTGTTCAGAACATGTGTATTTTTATTCATGATAAAAAAAACAAGCCAGAATAAGAGACCCTAAATTGAATGAATATCTGGGTAAGTAGAAGCTCTGAAAATTGTGATGGCAAAATTCCTGGGCCTCAGGAAATAATACAGGGTTCAATACATCAAACCATTATACCAACATCCATGATAATCTAATAGTACGATGGAGGTGTGGTGTAGTAGGTGTTCCCAGAGTTGAGACTTCTCCTCACTACAATTTCTAAAAATAAGGGTATCAGAATGACTCTAAAAACAGTTGAGGAGTATAGCTGCTACTGGACCTAGTATCAATAATGTAAATTAAATTTCATATTATTTTGGGTTTTCATAGAAGGGATCTTTCTGGTCACAAGGAAATGTCACTTTGTTTTGTTTTACTTTTCATAATAATAATAATAATAAGAGACTATGTGCTTCTTTGAATCATAGACTTATGCATTCAATATACTTTTCACAATATCTAAGAGTTACACTGGGGTCATTTGAGTACATGGGGGAGAGTTGGAGTCAATAAATATGAGAGATACATAGGGACATAAATTGCATGGAGATAACATTCTAAATGTCCCAATCTGTTCTCACCTGCAAGTTGGTAAATGTGTGTGTTGAGTGGGTTTATAATGGATAGAATGGGCTCTTTTAAAAGGGCTAGAAAATGTTCCTCAAATGTCATAGGTGATTTCATAGAAGTGAGTTACAAGATACTAATAGGAAATGTTGATTATATGGTTGCTTTCAATACAATGTGGCCACATCCATTTATGAGAATCATATATCACTACATTGTGGTACCTGTGGTACCCCCACTGTGTCTACAGGGTCACTGACTTCTGTCACAATCCCTGATGCCATTGTTTCACACAAATGATTTAGTTCACAAGTTTCTAAATAATTTTTTCAGTTCTTCTGCATCTGGGGAAATTCCAATACATCCCAAGAAAACCAGAAGCTCACTATATGACATTAAATCTCAAGGAGGTGGGATGCATTCTCCTTCTGAGGAGATGTTGAAGATTCTGATAGTGGATTAATTAGAAAAGATCCTGCAGGTGATCCTATAGATGATCTCCCCATTTCCATTATTGCTCTTTTGCAAGCCATTTCCCATATAGGACCAGAGTGATCAACTTAAAACTTAAATTACATCATATCACCCTACATAGAACTTTTCAATGATTTCACAATGCACTGGGGTGGGAGTTGAGGTGGGGAGAAGAAATGCATTACCTTTTATACAATTCTTGAGTCCCTGTGCTAATTGCCCCTGCCTGGCCTTCTTTCAGTTCTTCAAGATCCCATAGGCTCTTTCCTTGCTTTTCTGCCTAAAACTCTTTTCCTTGACTTTTTGCTTGCTAATATCACTCTTCCTTCAGATAGCATCTTAAAATAATTACTTTTCCTGAGATGACTCCCAATATAAATTAAGATCTTCTGTAATATTTCTATGGAAATATGGACTTATCATAGTGCTAATCAATTTAATAATTATATTGTAAAGACATTGTTTATTGCTTGCATTCCCCGTTAGTAGGTTTCTAATAGCAGGGATGGTGTTTGTTGGTTCACCACTCTATATGCAGAATGTAGTATAATGCCAAGTATATAGTAGATACTCAGTAAATTGGTGAAAGAGTGAATGAATGTATGATGGTGTTTTTAAGGTGTCAACACTGCCAGGTTACAATACCCATTAATTCAAAAAAGCACAGCCAAAGTGTTGCTGTGAAGATATTTTGCAAATACAACTAAAGCCTAATCTGTTGACTTAAAGAAAGGGAGTTTATCCTGGATAATCAATTGGAAGTCTTTAAAACGTGGGCTGGGATTCCCCACAAGGGAAAAGAAACTCCATCTATGTCTATGGTTGAACTCTGACTGATAGAGAAGGAATGAATGAATGGGTACTATCTGTGCCACCTTACTGACCTTCGGAGCAAGTCACTTATTTACTCCATGTAAAATATGCAGTATGCAAAATTATAGTGCCTAACTCACAGAGCGGTTGATACAATTACAAATGTAATGGTTATAAAACATTTGGCACAATGTTTAGTATGTAGTTCGATAAATAGTTGCTATAATTATTATGAAATACTTATAAAATATGCTTTAATTAAAATATTTACTATTTTCTTATCAAATATATGCAGTATCTTTAAAAATTATTCTCCCATTGGCTCCAAGTGTATGATTCAATGAAAACAAAGTAACACACCATTTAAATAAAGAAAAGTAGAAATTACTGCCTCAAAAAAGAATAAATATTGAGAAATTGAAGCAAAGTATCTCCTCCTGGTTCACTTGTGTAAAACATATATTTCTTTTTTTTTTTTAACATCTTTATTGGAGTATTATTGCTTTACAATGGTGTGTTAGTTTCTGCTTTATAACAAAGTGAATCAGCTATACATATACATATATCCCCATATCTCCTCCCTCTTGCATCTCCCTCTCACCCTCTCTATCCCACCCTTCTAGGTGGTCATAAAGGACTGAGCTGATCTCCTTGCGTAATGTGGATGCTTCCCACTAGCTATCTATTTTACATTTGGTAGTGTATATATGTGCATACCACTCTCTCACTTTGCCCCAGCTTACCCTTCCCCCTCCCCATGTCCTCAAGTCCATTTATATGGACTTTTATGTCTGCATTTTTATTCCTGTCCTGTCCCTACGTTCTTCAGAAACTTTTTTTTTTTTTTTAGATTCCATATATATGTGTTAGCATACAGTATTTGCTTTTCCCTTTGTGACTTATTCACTCTGTATGACACACTCTAGGTCCATCCACCTCACTACAAATAACTCAATTTTGTTTCTTTTATGGCTGAGTAATATTCCATTGTATATATGCGCCACATCTTCTTTATCCATTCATCTGTCGATGGACACTTAGGTTGCTTCCATGTCCTGGCTATTGTTAATAGTGCTGCAATGAACAATGTGGTACATGACTCGTTTTGAATTATGGTTTTCTCAGGGTATATGTCAAGTAGTGGGAATGCTGGGTCATATGGTAGTTCTATTTTTAGTTTTTAAAGGAACCTCCATTCTCCATAGTGTCTGTATCAATTTACATTCCCACCAACAGTGTAAGAGGGTTCCCTTTTCTCTACACCCTCTCCAGCATTTAATGTTTATAGATTTCTTGATGATGGCCATTTTAACTGGTGTGAGGTGATACCTCTTTGTAGCTTTGATTTGCATTTCCCTAATGATTAGTGATGTTGAACATCCTTTCATGTGCTTGTTGGCAATCTGCATAAATTCTTTGGAGAAATGTCTATTAAGGTCTTCCACCCAATTTTGGATTGGGTTGTTTGTTTTATTGATATTGAGCTGCATGAGCATCTTGTTAATTTTGGAGATTAATCCTTTGTCAGTTGCTTCATTTGCAAATATTTTCTCCCATTCTAAGGGTTGTCTTTTCGTCTCGTTTTTGGTTTCCTTTGCTGTTCAAAAGCTTTTAGGTTTCAATAGGTCTCATTTGTTTATTTTGGTTTTTATTTCCATTTCTCTAGGAGGTGGGTCAAAAAGGATCTTGCTGTGATTTATGTCATAGAGTGTTCTGCCTATATTTTCTTCTAAGAGTTTAATGGTGTCTGGCCTTACATTTAAGTCTTTAATCCATTTTGAGTTTATTTTTGTGTATGGTGTTAGGGAGTGTCCTAATTTCATTCTTTTAACATGTAGCTGTCCAGTTTTCCCAGCACCACTTATTGAAGAGGCTGTCTTTTCTCCACTGTATATTCTTGCCTCCTTTATCAAAAATAAGGTGACCATATGTGCTTGGTTTTGTCTTTGGGCTTTCTCTACTGTTCCATTGATCTGTGTTTCTGTTTTTGTGCCAGTACCATACTGTCTTGATTACTGTAGCTTTGTAGTATAGTCTGAAGTCCGGGAGCCTGATTCCTCCAGCTCTTTTTTTCTTTCTCAAGATTGCTTTGGCTATCCGGGGTCTTTTGTGTTTCCATACACATTGTGAATTTTTTTGCTCTAGTTCTGTGGAAAATGCCATCGGGAGTTTGATAGGGATTGCATTAATACTGTAGATTGCTTTGGGTAATATCATCATTTTCACAATGTTGATTCTTCCAATCCAAGAACATGGTATATCTCTCCATCTGTTTGTATCATCTTTTAATTATTTCTTCAGTGTCTTCTGCATGCAAGTCGTTTGTCTTCTTAGGTAGGTTTATTCAGAGGTATTTTATTCTTTGTGTTTCTGTGGTAAATGGGATTGTTGCCTTACTTTCTCTTTCATATTTTTCATTATAAGTGTATAGGAATGCAAGAGATTTCTGTACATTGATTTTGTATCCTGCTACTTTACCAAATTCATTGACTAGCTCTAGTAGGTTTCTGGTAGCATCTTTACGATTGTCTCTGTATAGTATCATGTCATCTGCAAACAGTTAGAGCTTTACTTCTTCTTTTCCATTCTGATTGCTTTTCTTTCTTTTTTTTCTCTTATTGCTGTGGCTAAAATTGCCAAAACTATGTTGAATAATAGTGGTGAGAGTGGACAAACTTCTCTTGTTCCTGATCTTAGAGCAAATGGTTTCAGATTTTCCCCTTTGAGAAAAATATTAGCTGTGGGTTTTTCATAAATGGCCTTTATTATGTTGAGGTAAGTTCCCTCTATGCCTACTTTCTGGAGGGTTTGTATCATAATTGGGTGTTGAATTTTTTCAAAAACCTTGTCTGCATCTATTGAGATTATCATACGTTTTTTCTCCTTTAATTTGTTAAGATGGTTTATCACATTGATTGATTTGTGTATATTGAAGAATCCTTACATTCCTGGGATAAAACCCACTTGATCATGGTGTATGATCCTTGTAATGTGCTCTTGGATTCTGTTTGCTAGTATTTTGTTGAAGATTTTTGCATCTATGTTCATCAGTGATATTGGCCTGTAGTTTTCTTTCTTTGTGACATCTTTGTCTGGGTTTGGTATAGGGTGATGGTGGGCTAATAGACAGAGTTTGGGAGTGTTCCTCCCTCTGCTATATTTCGGAAGACTTTGAGAAGGATAGTTGTTAGCTCTTCTCTAAATGTTTGATAGAATTCGCCTGTGAAGCCATCTGGTCCTGGGCTTTTGTTTGTTGGAAGATTTTTAATCACAGTCTCAATTTCAGTGCTTGTAATTGGTCTGTTTATATTTTCTATTTATTCCTGGTTCAGTCTCGGAAAGTTGTACATTTCTAAGAGTTTGTCCATTTCTTCCAGGTTGTCCAGTTTATTGTCATTTATTTGCTTGTAGTAATCTCTCATGAGCCTTTGTATTTCTGCAGGGTCTGTTGTTACTTCTCCTTTTTAATTTGTTATTCTATTGATTTGTGTCTTCTCCCTTTTTTTCTTGATGAGTCTGGCTAAGGGTTTATCATTTTTTTTTATCTTCTCAAAGCATGAGCTTTTAGTTATGTTGATATTTGCTATTTTTTCCTTCATTTCTTTTTCATTTATTTCTAATCTGATCTTTATGATTTCTTTCCTTCGGCTAACTTTGTTTGTTTGTTTGTTTTTCTACTTTCTCTAATTGCTTTAGGTGTAAGGTTTAGGTGTTTATTTGAGATGTTTCTTGTTTCTTGAGGTAGGATTTTATAGCTCTAAACTTCCCTCTTAGAACTGCTGTTGCTGCATATTATAGGCTTTGGGTCATCATTCATTTCTATGTATTGTTTATATCCTCTTTGATTTCTTCAGTGATCTCTTAGTTATTTAGTAGCACACTGTCTAGCCTCCATGTGTTTGTATTTTTTACACATTTCTACCTGTAATTGATATCTAGTCTCATAATATTGTGGTTGGAAAATATACTTGATAAGATTTCAAATTTCTTCAGTTTACCAAGGTTTGATTTGTCACTGCAGATATGATCTATCCTGGAGAATGTTCTATGAGCACTTGAGAAGAAAGTGTATTCTGTTGTTTTTGGATGGAATGTCCTATAAATATCAATTAAGTCCACCTTGTTTAATGTATCATTTACAGCCCGTGTTTCCTTGTTTATTTTCATTTTGGAATATCTGTCCATCAGTGAAAGTGGGGTGTTAAAGTCTCCTACTATGATTGAGTTACTGTCATTTTCCCCTTTTATGGCTGTTGGTATTTGCCTTATGTATTGAGGTGCTCCTATGTTGGGTGCATAAATATTTACAATTGTTATATCTTCTTCTTGGATTGATCCTTTGATCATTATGTAGTTTCCTTCTTTGTCTCTTGTAATAGTCTGTTTTAAAGTCTGTTTTCTCTGATATGAGAATTGCCACTCCAGCTTTCTTTTGATTTCCATTTGCATTGATTGCATCCATTCCATTATCTTTTTCCATCCCCTCACTTTCAGTCTGTATGTGTCCCTAGGTCTGAATTGGGTCTCTTGTAGACAGCATATCTACCGGTCTTGTGTTTGTATCCATTCAGCTAGTCTATGTCATTTTGTGGGAACATTTAATCCATTTATATTTAAGGTTGTTGTCATTATGTATGTTCCTATTACCATTTTCTTAATTGTTTTCGGTTTGCTATTGTAGGTCTTTTTCTTCTTCTGTGTTTCCTGCCTAGAGAAGTTCCTTTAGCATTTGTTGTAAAGCTGGTTCAGTGGTGTTGAATTCTCTTAGGTTTTGCTTGTCTGTAAAGGTTTTAATTTCTCCGTCAAATCTGAATGAGATCCTTTCTGGGTAGAGTAATCTTGGTTGTAGGTTTTTCCCTTTCATCACTTTAAATATGTCTTGCCAATCCCTTTTGGCTTGCAGAGTTTCTGCTGAAAGAGCAGCTGTTAACCTTATGGGGATACCCTTGTATGTTATTTGTTGCTTTTCTCTTGCTGCTTTTAATAATTTTTCTTTGTATTTAATTTTTGATAGTTTGATTAATATGTGTCTTGGTGTGTTTCTCCTTGTATTTATCCTGTTTCAGGCTCTCTGTGCTTCCTGTTTTAAAGTCTGTTTTCTCTGATATGAGAATTGCCACTCCAGCTTTCTTTTGATTTCCATTTGCATTGATTGCATCCATTCCATTATCTTTTTCCATCCCCTCACTTTCAGTCTGTATGTGTCCCTAGGTCTGAATTGGGTCTCTTGTAGACAGAATATCTACCGGTCTTCTGTTTGCTGTGTTTCCTGCCTAGAGAAGTTCCTTTAGCATTTGTTGTAAAGCTGGTTCAGTGGTGTTGAATTCTCTTAGGTTTTGCTTGTCTGTAAAGGTTTTAATTTCTCCGTCAAATCTGAATGAGATCCTTTCTGGGTAGAGTAATCTTGGTTGTAGGTTTTTCCCTTTCATCACTTTAAATATGTCTTGCCAATCCCTTTTGGCTTGCAGAGTTTCTGCTGAAAGAGCAGCTGTTAACCTTATGGGGATACCCTTGTATGTTATTTGTTGCTTTTCTCTTGCTGCTTTTAATAATTTTTCTTTGTATTTAATTTTTGATAGTTTGATTAATATATGTCTTGGTGTGTTTCTCCTTGGATTTATCATGTATTAGACTCTCTGTGCTTTGACTTGATTAACTATTTCTTTACCCATATTAGGGAAATTTTCAACTATAATCTCTTCAATTATTTTCTCAGTCCCTTCCTTTTTTTCTTCTTCTCCTGGGACCCCTATAATTACAATGTTGGTTTGTTTAATTTTGTCCCAGAAGTCTCTGAACTGTCCTCAGTTCTTTTCATTCTTTTTTCTTTATTCTGCTCTGCATTAGTTATTTCCACTATTTTATCTTCCAGTTCACTTATCCGTTCTTCTGCCTCAGTTTTTCTGCTATTGATTCCTTTTAGAGAATTTTTAATTTCATTTGTTGTATTGTTCATCATTTTTTGTCTGTTCTTTAGTTCTTCTAGGTCCTTGTTAAACTTTTCTTCTATTTTCTCTATTCTATTTCCAATATTTTGGATCATCTTTACTATCATTTCTCTGAATCCTTTTTCAGATAGACTTCCTATTTCCTCTTCATTTGTTTGGTCTGGTGGGTTTTTACCTTGCTCCTTCTTCCACTGTGTAACTCTGTGTCTTTTCATTTTGCTTAACTTACTGTGCTTGTGGTCTCCTTTTCACTGGCTACAGGTTCATAGTTCCCGTTGTTTTTGGTGTCTGCCTCCAGTGGCTAAGGTTGGTTCAGTGGCTTGTATAGGCTTCCTGGTGGAGGGGACTGGTGCCTGTGTTCTGGTGGATGAGGCTGAACCTTGTCTTTCTGGTGGGCTGGTTCACGTCTGGTGGTGTGTTTTGGGGTGTCTGTGACCTTATGATTTTAGGCAGCCTCTCTGCTAATGGGTAGGGTTGTATTCCTGTCTTGCTAGTTGTTTGCCATAGGGTGTCCAGCACTGGAGCTTGCTGGTCATTGAGTGGAGCTGGGTCTTAACATTTTTTGCTGATTGATATTAGGTGGAGCTGGGAGGTCTCTGATGGACCAATATCCTGAACTTGGCTGTCCCACCTCAGAGACAGGCCTGACACCCGGCCGGAGCAGCAAGACACTGTATGTCACACGGATTTCTACAGCCTGAATTTTTCACTTGTTCTCAGCCTACTGCTTTTCAAAGTGGATGAATTAATTTTGCTGATATTAATTATCTTTAAACCTCATGATTGATCATGTTTTGGGGAAAGAATGATATTTTGTTCAAATGTCAGGTCCAAAGCTTATCCACACATCGATTTGTCAATCCAGGATCTTAGGAAGTGACAGAATAACTGCAGCTGTATAGGTACCAAGAGTGAGATCACAAAACAAGTTCGTGCTGCCTCCTGGTGGCACCTGATTCATGGGTGCTCAATAAATGACCATTACTTTCACTAGTCTGTAAATTCACTGGGGGGTCCTGGGTTTCTTTCTTGAGCAGCCACAATGGAGGTCTGTCTGCATGCTCTGCAGTCTTTGCACAGCACAGAAGTGGGGTGACCGCACCCCCTGTGCTACATCCACACAACAATCTACATCTTTTACACCCCCTTACCCCCGAAACATTCCACAAGGCTCTAACCCAGGCCCTGAGAGACAGGGATGTGAGGATGCCCACCTGGAGCTAGAAGCTCAGATTGGACACCATGCTTCCCTGGTCCCAGGCAGCCATTGTCCTCAGGCTGGAGGAACTGCACGCAGCTGTGAGCCTTCCCTACATATATTTCTTGAGTCAGTAATTTTCTTCATTTAACTATTGTGTTACTTTTGTTTTCATTGAAAAAACTGGTATATATATATTCATATATACTATATGTATCTTAAATGTCATATAACTTTGGATCAGGTACTCATTCACATTATGCTTGATTCATACTTCAAGTTTCAGCTGAGGTTATTAAATAATCAACTTGGATTCTAAATAGATTCTTTTAAACAATAAACATAAACATTTTAACTTTCAGCAGAGATAGTAATGGAAGTGGAAATGCGAACGTGATTAATTCAAATTTGACAGAGGTTAACAATCAGCAATTCTGTTCAAATAGAGTAGTTTGATATAAAATGTGCTTGACTTTACAGTTGGCCTATTTTTAAAGCCGTTGGAAAAAAATTATATCTAAATGATTGTTTGCCTCTGTAATATCAATATGGAAGAGCAGTAAGAAACTCAAAGTTTTAACAATGTTTTTTCACCACAGAACTAAATACAAGTGTCTTTCATTTTCAATTAAGATATATAGCAGGGCTTCCCTGGTAGCACAGTGGCTGAGTCTGCCTGCTAATGCAGGGGACATGGGTTCATGTCCCGGTCCAGGAGGATCCCACATGTCGCGGAGGGGCTAGGCCTGTGAGCCATGGCCGCTGAGCCTGCGCATCCAGAGCTTGTGCTCTGCAACAGGAGAGGCCACAACAGTGAGAGGTCTGTGTACCGCAAAAAAAAAAAATATATATATATAGATTGGTTAGGCCTAATAAGAGCAGCAAAGTTGTCCACTAAAAGATATATATATATAGATATATATAGATAGATAGATAGATAGATTTATAGATATATATATATAGCAAAAGGCAATAAGACTTTGTACGTGAACTTTCGAACTATACATGTGTACATAGGTATATGAGTAAAGACTTTTCTGGGAAAAAAATTGTTTGGTTTATCTTCAGCTGTGGAGAAAAGCAAAAGTTTCATATTGTCTATATTTTAAATTGATCATCAACATTGTCATCACACCTGAAGACTGACAAGACATTTCCTGAACCTTCTTTGCCAGCTTTTCACAGACCAGTTTTAACAAGAATCCTGCTAAGTCGGTTTAGAGAGAATCCTCTATCCTTGACATCTGATCACCCTCACCTGCTTTCAACAAGAATTCTGTAGGGTCTGTTTAGCAAGAATCTACCCTGCCTTTGTTATACCTTCTTAGTACTTTTCCACCCACCAAATCCCCAGCCTATTCCTTAGCTACAAATTTTCACTTGTTCTTTTCCAGATTCAAAATTGAGCCAGTCTTTCTCCACTATTGTGGTAGTCCTGAATAGTCTTCCTTACCATTTTAACAGAATAATTTTTTTCTTTAGCAAGACTCTAAAAGTTAATCAAAAGGAAAGAAGAGTTTTTTTTGTTTTGTTTCTTGGGTTTTGTTTTTTTTTGTTTTGTTTTTTTTTTGCCTTAAGCTTATTGTGTATCTGCCTGCATGTGGAGCAATTTAATAATATAAGAAAAAACGTTCAGTGAAATCATGAGTTTATTTAAAAAATGATATAAGAGGGCAACCATACACAGTTTCTACATTCTATCTTTCTTCCTCCCAATATCTCTTTCTCTTTATGGTTACATTGAAATGCAAATGAATCTCTTTATAAGATTTAACATTTGAAACAAACAATTTTAGTATTTTGCATTTCAATTGAAATAACAAAGAGTATAAAGACAACCCCATCAATGTTGTTTCAGAAACAAATTCATCCTACAGATAATAGTCCTGAAAAATGTTTTAATGTAAATTGACAGGCAAAACCTTTGCACTGGAAATATGAGGTACATTTTTTCTTATCTGCATTATGTTAAAGATTTACAGATAGAATTATTTGGATTGAAAAATAGCTAAATCTCCTTTACCTTGAAAAGTGTAAAAAGAGAGAAAAGTTGGATAGTTTGGAAAAGTAGGCTTGGTAATCAATATTTCATTCATTCTAGCTATGAATAGGAGAGAATTTTTAAAATTTCCCCACAAAACCTGTATACAAACTCTCATATTTCATGTTACTTTGAATCTTAAAATTTTATATCTGAAAAGCAGGGCTATCTGATATAATAGTAGAAATCACAATACTATAACATTTTCAAATAAAAATAATTATATATGATAAGCTTTTCCTTGGGGAATAATCTTTTTATGAAATAATCATATCAGAGACACATGACTCTTTAAAGGAATTTTTTTAATGTGCTAAAAGTTTAGAATAGAGATACCAAAATGTCTTTCTGCCTTTGGGTACCTTAAATAGGCACTTTGAAACTAATTATTTGTAACCCAAAACAGCTTCAGATTTTAACAACTAGTTAATTTAAGTCCCTCTGAAAATAAATAGGTACCAGACAGGTATTGGGGAGGAGAGGCACAATAGAAAAAAAATTGCCCTTCATTTTCATGAATTTCTAATTTTTAAAAAATTTAATAAACTTTATTTTTAGAGTGTTTTAAGATTTATAAAATTGAGCAGTTAAGTACAAAGAGTTCCCTGTGTATCAGCTCTCTCCTCATCCCACACATGATTTCCCCTATTATTAGCATTTTGCATTACTGTGGTACATTTGCTATAATCAATGAGTCAATATTGATACACTATTATTAAATTAAGCCCATGCCTTATATTAGGATTCACTCTTTGTGTTGTACCAGACAGGTAATTTTGATTATTAAGTAAAATCTTTCATCATTTAAACACTACTGATAACAAATTGGCTATAAAGTAAAAATTGGTGGGAAGACAAGTTCAAATAATCAATGATAATACTTTATGTAACCACATAATGGCCTCCATCTTTTCTGATACTTGCACTCTAAATTGGAATTAGAAAGCGACAGGAGAGATCCCTGAATACCAAACCCAATCTCAGGTTTCTAATTGAGAACTAAATCTCGTTTTTCCTTTTTTATTTCCCACCAATATCTCAGATGTTCAGAGCAGATTTAATTTTTATTTATAAGCCAAAAAAATGAAGAGAGTGGCACCATTTAATAGCCACAAGTCCAAAAAATTAAGGTTCAATATTAATTTATTTTGTAGGGGAGCTAAATTTGCCACCCCAAAATATGTCTCTTTGGCATGTAGATTATTTTTAGCTGAAGACAATCAAGGCCCAAAAGGAAGAACCTTTGACATCCTCTCTAACTGCCTAAAAGAATTTAGATGGAAGACCTGTTCCAGGAATAGAGATATCACCATAGATAACTGTAGTATGAACTAGGTCTGTAGACAGGAAGGAACCTAGAAAAGTCTGTTTGCTAAAATTCCTCTCTGCATGGACCAGCAAACATTTGTTTACCAAACGTTTGCTTTTCCATCTTCATGTGTATTGCCTTCATCCCTTCTGAAGTCCCAAAGCACTACTCCAACATTATCCTTTGTCATTAAATACTATATCCATAGTATTTAAAGTGATGGTTTCAACCATTTCAGTGTTACTAGGTTTTCCTGTCTCTGTCCCATGAATACATGTTATTAAACTTTTGTTTGATTTCCTCCTGTTAATCTGTCTATGTCAATTTAATTCTTAGACCAGTCTTTTTTTTTTTATCATCTTTATTGGAGTATAATTGCTTTACAATGGTGTGTTAGTTTCTGCTTTACAACAAAATGAGTCAGTTACACATATACATATGTTCCCATATCTCTTCCCCCTTGTGTCTCCCTCCATCCCACCCTCCCTATCCCACCCCTCTAGTTGGTCACAAACGACCTAGCTGATCTCCCTGTGCCATGCGGCTGCTTCCCACTAGCTATCCACCCTACGTTTGGTAGTGTATATATGTCCATGCCACTCTCTCACTTCGTCACAGCTTACCTTTCCCCATCCCCATATCCTCAAGTCCATACTCTAGTAGGTCTGTGTTTTATTCCCATCCTACCCCTAGTCTTAGACCAGTCTTAAGAATCTAGGAGAGTAGGGGAAAGTTTCTTCCTACCTGACAGCTTATTCACCATAAGATGAGTATTTCTCCTTTAAACATGATTACTTATTAAAGGGTTTGAAGTAGATGCTCAACTAAATGGTGAATCCATTATTGTTGCAGTATTTGATCTATACTGGACAATACGTTTAAATCAGTTCAGGTATAGATTTCGCATATAAAAGTGGTTCTTAATGCAATGCAAATAATAATGGTCATGTAACTGTGTGACCTATTTTCTTTGCTTAAACCAACAAATAGATTAACAGAGAAAGACTATCAGGGATAAACCCATGTTAAAGGCAATGGAAAATTTTGACCTGTCATTTCTCTGCAAGTAAATCAAATTCAACAATTAAAAATCTGTTTAAATATGTAATCAAATAACTTTCACAGCCACTATAATATTTTTTAACTAATTCAGAAATTATCTTGGGTTGGGTGTGAATGTGTGCATGCTATGTGCATATGTATGGGTATCAAGTGCATGTGAATATTACATGTGTATATTGTGTGTGCACACATGAGTGTATGGTGTGTATCTGTGCATTTTAAGAAACAACTTTCTCGTCAGCCCACATTTATGCCAATTTAAATTGGAATGAGCTTAATTATAATTATACTAGTTAATCTTCAGAAATAAGGGCTAGGGAAGAAGCAACGATGTACTTGGACTTTTAAGAACAGTTTAGATCAAGTGCAATAAAAGATTAATAAATGACGTCTTCAAGGAGATCTATAATATATTCCTAAAGTTAGCTATAAAACTATATAACAGGTCTGTTATTTGTGTCTACGTGATTATGAAAGAACTAAAACATCTCACACTAATAATCCAAATTACACTGTACCACTTGAAGCACTTAAGTCTTTTCTCAGTACAATAAACACTAAGCACACACCTAGTAACTGGCAACCAGTTCCAGTTTCCAAATTGAAATAACAGTAACCACACCTTTCTTCACCCATAATGCAAAGTAGCACACAGACCACACAGCTGGCATCAATTAACTCTGATTTAAAATATTATAGTTGAGAGTAGAGAGAAGATGGAGGAAGAGTAAGATGTGGAGATCACCTTCCTCCCCACAAAAACATCAGAAATACATCTACCCGTGGAACAACTCCTATAGAACACCCACTGAACGCTGACAGAAGACCTCAGACCTCCCAAAAGGCAAGAAACTCCCCACGTACCTGGGTAGGGCAAAAGAAAAAGGAAAAAACAGAGACAAAAGAATAGGGACGGGACCTGCACCAGTGGGAGGGAGCGGTGAAGGAGGAAAGGTTTCCACACACTAGAAGCCCCTTTGCGGGCAGAGACTGCATGTGGCGGACCATGGGGAGCTTCGGAGCCATGGAGTAGAGTGCAGTAACAGAGTGCGGAGGGCAAAGCGGAGATATTCCCGCAGAGGATCGGTGCCGACCAGCACTCACCAGCGCAAGAAGCTTGTCTGCTCACCCGCCGGGAAGGGCGGGGGCTGGGAGCTGAGGCTAGGGCTCCGGTTGGAAGCCGGGAGAGGATTGGGGTTGGCAGCATAAACACAGACTGAAGGGGCTAGTGCACCACCGTTAGCCGGGAGGGAGTCCGGGAAAAGTCTGGAGCTGCCAAAGAGGCAAGAGACTTTTTCTTCCCTCTTTGCTTCCTGGGGCACGAGGAAAGGGAATTAAGTGTGTCACTTAAAGGAACTCCAGAGACGGGCGCGGAGCTGCCGAAAAGCCAAGAGACTTTTTCTTGCCTCTTTGTTTCCTGGTGCGAGAGAAGAGGGGATTAAGCGCGCCGCGCATAAAGGAGCTCCAGAAACGGGCGCAAGCCGCGGCTGTCAGCACGGACACCAGAGACGGGCGTGGGACACTAGGGCTGCTGCTGCCACCTACAAGAAGCCTCTGTGCGAGCACAGGTCACTCTCCACACCGCCCCTCCCAGTAGCCTGTGCAGCTCACCACTGCCAGGGTCCCGGGATCCAGGGACAGCTTCCCCAGGAGAGCACGTGGCGTGCCTCGGGCTGGTGCAGTGTCACGCCAGCCTCTGCCATCGCGGGCTCGCCCCGCATCCGTGCCCCTCCCTCCCCGTGGCCTGAGTGAGCCAGAGCCCCCGAACAAGCTGCTCCTTTAACCCCGTCCTATCTGAGCAAAGGGCAGATGCCCTCGGACGAGCTACCTGCAGAGGAGGGCCCAAGTCCAAAGGTGAACACCAGGAGCGGTGCAAACAAAGAGGAGAGGGGGAGGTCTCTCCCAGCAGCCTCAGGAGCAGCGGATTAAAGCTCCACAATCAGCTTGAAGTGCCCTGCATCTCTGGAACACCTGAATAGACAGCGAATCATCCCAAGTTGAGAAGGTGGACTTTGGGAGCAAGATATATTATTTTCCCCTTTTTTGTCTCTTTGTGAGTGTGTATGTATGTGCTGCTGTGTGAGATTTTGTCTGTATAGTTTTGCTTTCACCATTTGTCCTAGGGTTCTGACTGTCCCATTTCTTTTTTTATAAAATTTTTCTTCTTAATAATTATTTTTTGTTGTAATAACTTTATTTTATCCTACTTTATTTTATCTCCTTTCTTTCTTTCGTTCTTTCTTCCTTCCTTTCTTTCTTTCTTCCTTCCTTTCTTTCTTTCTTCCTTTCTTTCTTTCTT
>NC_041226.1:35149049-35150611 GCF_002837175.3 Physeter macrocephalus | reverse complement strand
CCCTTTTATTCTGAGCCATGTGGATTAAAGGCTCTTGGTGCCCCAGCCAGGCATCAGGGCTGTGTCTCTGAGGTGGGAGAACAAACTTCAGGACACTGGTCCACAAGAGACCTCCCAGCTCCATGTAATATCAAATGGTGAAAATCTCCCAGAGATCTCTATTTGAACACCAAGATCCAGCTTCACTCAACGACCAGCAAGCTACACTGCTGGACACCCTATGCCCCACAAATAGCAAGACAGAAATACAGCCCCATCCGTTAGCAGAGAGGCTGCCTAAAATCATAATAAGGCTACCGACAGCCCAAAACACACTACCAGACTTGGACCTGCCCACCAGAAAGACAAGATCCAGCCTCATACTCCAGAACATAGGCACTAGGCCTCCCAACCAGGAAACCTACTCAACCCACTGAACCAACCTTAGCCACTGGGGACAGACACCAAAAGCAATGGGAACTACTAACCTGCAGCCTGCAAAAAGGAGACCCCAAACAGAGTAAGCAAAATGAAAAGACAGAAAAACACACAGCAGATGAAGGAGCAAGGTAAAAACCCACCAGACCTAACAAATGAAGAGGAAATAGGCATTTTAACTGAAAAAGAATTCAGAATAATGATAGTAATGATGATCCTAAATCTTAGAAATAGAACAGAAAAAATGCAAGAAACATTTAACAAGGACCTAGAAGAAATAAAGAGGAAGCAACCAACGATTAGCAACACAATAAATGAAATTAAAAATACTCTAGATGGGATCAATAGCAGAATAACTGAGGCAGAAGAACGGAAAAGTGACCTGGAAGATAAAATAGTGAAAATAACTACAGCAGAGCAGAATAAAGAAGAAAGAATGAAAAGAACTGAGGACAGTCTCAGAGACCTCTGGGACAACAATAAATGCACCAACATTCGAATTATAGACCAAGATTGCTGTACCCAGCAAGGATCTCATTCAGATTTGATGGCGAAATTAAAACCTTTACAGACAAGCAAAAGCTGAGAGAGTTCAGCACCACCAAACCAGCTTTACAACAAATGCTAATGGAACTTTTCCAGGCAAGAAACACACAAGAAGGAAAAGACCTACAAGAACAAACCTGAAACAATTAAGTAAATGGTAATAGGAACATACATATAGATAATTACATTAAATGTAAATGTATTAAATGCTCCCACCAAAAGACACAGACTTACTGAATGGATACAAAAACAAGACCCATATATATGCTGTTTAAAAGAGACACACTTCAGACCTAGGGACAAACACAGACTAAAAGTGAGGGGATGGAAAAAGATATTCCATGCAAATGGAAACCAGAAGAAAGCTGGAGTAGCAATTCTCATAATATCAAACAAAATAGACTTTAAAATAAAAACTATTACAAGAGACAAAGAAGGACACTACATAATGATCAAGGGATTGATCCATGAAGAAGATATAACAATTGTAAATATTTATGCACCCAACATAGGAGCACCTCAATACATAAGGCAAATACTAACAGCCATAAAAGGGGAAATCAACAGTAACACAATCATACTAGGGGACTTTAACACCC
>NC_041226.1:35132263-35148407 GCF_002837175.3 Physeter macrocephalus | reverse complement strand
CCAAAGTTAGCAGAAGGAAAGAAATCATAAAGATCAGATCAGCACTAAATGAAAAAGACATGAAAGAAACGATAGCAAAGATCAATAAAACTAAAAGCTGGTTCTTTGGGAAGATAAACAAAATTGATAAACCATTAGCCAGACTCATCAAGAAAAAAAGGGAGAAGACTCAAATCAATAGAATTAGAAATGATAAAGGAGACATAACAATGGACAATGCAGAAATTCAAAAGCTTATTAGAGATTACTACAAATAACTGTATGCCAATAAAGTGGACAACCTGGAAGAAATGGACAAATTCTTAGAAATGCACAAGCTGCCGAGACTGAACCAGGGAGAAACAGAAAATATGAACAGACCAATCACAAGCACCGAAATTGAAACTGTGATTAAAAATCTTCCAACAAACAAAAGCCCAGGACCAGAAAGATTCACAGGCAAATTCTATCAAACATTTAGAGAAGAGCTAACACCTATCGTTCTCAAACTCTTCCAAAATATAGCAGAGTGAGGAACACTCCCAAACTCATTCTATGAGGCCACCATCGCCCCAATATGAAAACCAGACAAAGGTGTCACAAAAAAAGAAAACTACAGGCCAATATCACTGATGAACATAGATGCAAAAATCCTCAACAAAATACTAGCAAACAGAATCCAACAGCACATTAAAAGGATCATACACCATGATCAAGTGGGGTTTATTCCAGGAATGCAAAGATTCTTCAATATACGCAAATCAATAAACGTGATAGACCATATCAACAAACTGAAAGAGAAAAAAAACCATATGATCATCTTAATAGATGCAGAGAAAGCTTTTGACAAAATTCAACACCCATTTATGATAAAAACCCTGCAGAAAGTAGGCACAGAGGGAACTTTCCTCAACATAATAAAGGCCATATATGACAAACCCACAGCCAGCATCATTCTCAAAGGTGAAAAACTGAAAACATTTCCACTAAGATCAGGAAAAAGACAATGTTGCCCACTCTCAACACTCTTATTCAACATAGTTTTGGAAGTTCTAGTCATAGCAATCAGAGAAGAAAAAGAAATAAAACAAAAACGACCTGTATGCAGAAAATTATGACACTAATGAAAAAAATTAAAGATGATACAAATAGATGGAGAGGTATACCATGTTATGGTACCGGCACATAAAAAAGGAATATAGATCAATGGAACAGGATAGAAAGCCTAGAGATAAAGCCATACAGATATGGTCACCTTATGTTTGATAAAGGGGGCAAGGATATACAGTGGAGAAAAGACAGCCTCTTCAATAAGTGGTGCTGGGAAAACTGGACAGATATCATCTCACACCGGTCAGATTGGCTATCATCAAAAACTCTAGAAATAATAAATGCTGGAGAGGGTGTGGAGAAAAGGGAACCCTCTTGAACTGTTGGTGAGAATGTAATTTGATACAGCCACTATGGAGTACAGTATGGAGGTTCCTTAAAAAACTACAAATAGAACTACCATACGACCCCGCAATCCCACTACTGGGCATATACCCTGAGCAAACCATAATTCAAAAAGAGTCATGTACCAAAATGTTCATTGCAGCTCTATTTACAATAGCCAGGACATGAAAGCAACCTAAGTGTCCATCAACAGATGAATGGATAAAGAAGATGTGGCACATATATACAATGGAATATTACTCAGCCATAAAAAGAAATGAAACTGAGTTATTGTAATGAGGTGGATAGACCTGGAGTCTGTCATACAGAGTGAAGTAAGTTAGAAGGAGAAAAACAAATACTGTATGCTAACACATATATATATATGAAATCTAAGAAAAAAAATGTTATGAAGAGACTAGGGGTAGGATGGGAGTAAAACACAGAGCTACTAGAGTATGGAATTGAGGATATGGGGAGGGGCAAGTGTAAGCTGTGACGAAGTGAGAGAGTGGCATGGACATGTATACACTACCAAATGTAAAATAGATAGCTAGTGGGAAGCAGCCGCATAGCACAGGGGATCAGCTCGGTGCTTTGTGACCACGTAGAGGGGTGGGATAGTGAGGGTGGGAGGGAGGGAGACACAAGAGGGAAGAGATATGGGAACATATGTATATGTATAACTGATTCACTTTGTTTTAAAGCAGAAACTAACACACCATTGTAAAGCAGTTATACTCCAATAAAGATGTTAAAAAAATATAGAAATAAAAATGAATAAAATAAAATAAAATATTATAGTTGATTTAGCATCAGAGCTTTCATTCCCAACCCTTCCGCTCAGCACTGTGTCACTTAACCAATTTTATTTACATCAATTGAAAACTAGCATAAAAAGGATTAGGCACACCACAATCTAATAAAACACAAATGAATATTAAAACTTCAACCTCTTTTTTTTCCTATTTCAGTTCTAGTTGGGGTATAGACAAATGGAAACCATTTAGAATGTTAAAGGTGTTTTTAGACATTTTTTGATAAGCTTATTTAAATTGACTAGCTCCAACGTAACTACACAATATCTATGAAAATACACTGTGAAAGAAGTGTTTATTCATAGCAAGATAATTAGAAGCAAATGGGAAATTATCTCAAAATATAAAACGTTTCACATTATGTCCCATTTTAACATGAACAGAACACTTCGTTTGTCAAAGGTCCTTGCTTTGAAAGAGTACTATAAAAATGTACACACCTGCTTGGAGCTCATTGTATCATTAACTACCTGAATTGCAAACGGTAATAGGCAACTGTGTACATTAAGAATAATTTGAGCCAGTAACTAGATGCACATTTTTCTGGACATTATTTAACAAAGATGGCTTTGTAATATTAAGCCTAATGTTATTTACAAAGGTGCAGCCAATGTGTAAAATAAAATTTTAGGAGATTCATTTAAAATAAACTTTTTCTATTTAAAAGTTCTTTTCTTAAATAAAAGATAGAATTTAGCTATCATGCAATCTGTATCTAAATTTTATTGAATATAATTTATATATTTTAAAAAATTTATTGTCTATACTTTCAAAATCAGTGAGAGTAAACTAAAATCAGTGAGGGTAAACTGATTTTGATATTTTTTAAATGTTACTGAATATCTTCTTTTATATTTCCAATATCTGTTGCACACACCAAATAAGGTCAACATTTTTAAAATTAAAATGTCATTTTATGCTGCTAAAGTCTTTGTTAGCTCCATAAAATATGTCATGGAGTCACAATGGGAGCGAATGAGAACATAATGAGATATCCTTTCAGACAGTGGCAAAAGACAAGAGAAGTGTACCAATGTATTAATTAATAGATGATAGGCCATACCAAATGCACATCACTTAACTCCAGGCTAGATATCATAGATTTTTAATCTACAAACCATGAATTTTCTACCATTATAAAATGTATTATACTTCCTAAGGAGGAGTGTTTCACATTCTAAAAGTTATTTGAGTATTTGAATAGACCTGTCTGAGAAGTTATTAATCACCTTCAACTCACCGAATTTTAATCATCAACATATCAAATCATTCAATATGTTTCCAATTTTGCTAAAAATGTTATACATTTTATATCATAACACAGACAACTACTATTTAATCAGAGACTAATGGGCTAAAATATGACACCTGCTAGCTAAACTTACTAAAGTAATTTCAACCTTCAAAAGCAGCTTTTGTGAAGTATTCATACTTAAGAGAAGAAAACATGACTGAACTAATACATTATATTCAACTACAACTGCAGTGAATACCTTCTAATTATCTTAATGGCTCCTTAATAGGTCACTAATTATAGACGGGGAAGAACAGAGGAAATTCAAGGCATGACTGTACAATAACAGACTCTACTCTGGATTAACTCCACATAAGAAAAAGAATAATGTGATAACATAAGTCAGTGATAACAAGGAGCTTGGATATTATATGCCTTGTACATCTTATCTCTTCATTCCTCAATTTTCCATGTATATACTAAAAGCACCACACCTTTACTGCCAATGTAGGCATGACTTTGTAAACTTCCAAGACTACAATACAAATTCTAATCTCTTACTTCTTCTAATCCCTCTCTCTTGCTTCAATCTCATGCATCTAATATACCTAGAAATCTCTAGGATTAAGTTTTCTCTTTTTCCCCATTGAACTGAAATCTGAGACTCACATTTGACCCTTTTTTTTTGTTATTTTTTAATCTCAATCCCCAATAAAAGCCAAGACGATGCATTTTAGGCCATGCAATATATAGAAAATATATTTTCTATAATATGTTTTAGATCTTCTACTTCCCAATGCCCTATAAAATGAGAAAAAAAATCCACAAGCTTCTCTGTCATTCTCTCTCTTGGAAGGTCAATCATTAGAACTGAGATCAAACAGAAAAATTATATTCAAGGTACTTCCCTTTCAAAACATTTTAAAGCATGGTAGGACCATCTTAATACATTTACAGAGAAGTAAGAATAAATGAAGGTAAGACATGCTCTTAATTTAAGTCCATTTTGTGGTCACTTCATGACTCTCTCCTTTTCAATGATGTTACTTTCCTAGGTTAGGCTTACACATATGCTAGTTGAAATAATGCAAATTGGGTTGTATTATGTTGACTGATCTGAGCACTTAAATAAAATTTGACATCCTTGATTAATTTTTATGTCTTGAATTACTACTACCTAAAAAAAACCTAGTATCTATTCAATGGTAAAATGTGTAAAATATCAACTCCATAAGAAAGGAAGACTCCCAGTTTGTCAAAAAAAAAAAATTTACTAAGAACTAGTAATATAATGAAAAGTGATATAGGAGTAGTTCCTAGTTTTGTGGAAACTGTAGGTTTGTGAAGAAGACAACACTAATCAAATGACTATAAATACATGAGGGCTGTCATAGCAAAGTATAACGGAAGTCAAAGCCTTCCAGAAAGAAGTGAGATTTAAACAAAGACTTGAAAGATGATTAGCAATTAGTTCAGTGAAACGTGTCAGTGTCGAATTTCTACTGAATTAGACCAAATGGTCATTTGACATTATGCCTCTGGTCCCCAGAGGAGAGCAGTGGTTAGAAATCATAAATTAAAGAATCACCAGCACTGAAATGTTCATCTAAGCTATGAAAATGAATGAGCTCACCAAAGGAAGGAAAGAGAGCTGTTGACAGGAAAAAAAAAAAAAAAAAAAGCACATGTACATAACAAAAACTTGAGGTGTTATTAGAAGGCCTGTTACATATAGAGAACCATAAAAATTAGTGCCATATCTCTGTGGTCCTTTCTACTCAGATAATGTAGACAACATCTGCTTTCTGAATTCCCGAATCACTTTATCTCTAATTTCTCTTTTGACTTTGATTCCAACGAAAGTTTCTTCTCAATAATCCATTTCAGGCTTGTCTATCTCAGATGCACTCAGAGTGATAGCCGTTGTCCATCTAATGGCTGAGAAGGTTCCATATGATCTTGTACTCCATTATCTGTTGATCCCATCTCCTTCTCCTCATTCTCATTCTTTTCCAGCTACACTGGTCTCCTTGCTGTTTCTTGACAACACCAGACACACTCTCTTCTTAGAGTTTTGTACAAGCCATTCCCTACTTCTCAAAATGCTGTTCCTCCAGATTTGCACACAGCTAACTCTCCCCCTTCAATAGTCTTCTACCGTTACCTTATCTAAAATTGACACAATCGCAACTTTTCTAACCTGCCCTATTTTTTCATTTCCTCATAGTACTTTGTATATTAATATTTTCCAATTACTGAGATCATTCAATAAGTGTCCTTAATAAGTAATTTTAGGATAAATGAATGAATGGATTTTGTATATGAATGAATAGATGAATATGCAAAGAACCAATTTGTTCCAAATTTAAGCAACTTAGAAGTAGATGAGCCCATATATATTTCATGGTCTATAACAGTGCAGTAAATGCTGTTTCTAGATAATGTACAACTTAACCAAAGTGCTTATATACTGATAAAGTAAGTTAGAGCAGATTGTCTATAAAAGAAGTTAAATCTTTGCATATCCTGCCAGAATGACTATGGATTAGATATGTATAATCAATAGACATCAAAAGGAACAGCTCCTAAAATTTGCTCATTGCCTCTCAATGCACCTGATTCAAAGAGTTATTTCTGAAATTGTAGAAGACTAAAATATCATATATTAATGCATATATGTGGAATCTAGGAAAATGGTACAGATGAATCTATTTACATGGCAGGAATGGAGACACAGACTTAGAGAATGAACATGTGGACATGGGAGGGGGATGAATTGGGAGATTGGGATTGATGTTTGTGCACTGCCATGTGTAAAACAGATAGCTAGTGAGAACCTGCTGTATGGAGCAAGGAGCTCAGCTCCATGCTCTGTGGTGACCTAGATGGATGGGATGGGGATGGGGGGTGGGAGGAAGGACCATGAGGGAGACGATATATGTATACATATAGCTGATTCACTTCATTGTGCAGCAGAAACTAACACAAGATTGTAAAGCAACTATACCCCAATTTAAAAAAAAAAGGGACACTTCCAAATTAAAAAGCAGAGTATGCTGATATATTAATGAATCTTTGTCCTAAAACATATTACACTTCCTAAATGGGACTCTGTTCCTTTACCTGTGGTTTAAAATGGAGAACTAAGCAGATTTTGAGTTATTAAAAGTTATTCATTAGCTCCAATAAGTATAGGAAATAATAAGGAAAACATTCATAAGTCCACAAATATTGTACATGTATGTAGAAGTACTCCTTAATAAAAATCCATTTCCAGTCCCATGTTAAATGTGCACAAGAGGCTAGAAAAACCTAGTTTTAATAAAAATTATGCTTTTAGATTTCCTCTCCAGGTTTTCTAAAGACAAATTATTTTCAGTTTTCAAATCAACAATAAAAAATGGAACAGAATCAAATTCTAAATTAGAGGTTATTTTTATGCCATATATTTTTCATTTGGGAAATCATAATCTGAGGTTTAGGAAATGAAACTATAGTGAATATAATGTAGCAATGCTTGTCTTCTTTCTGTTTTGTCCTAAAATGGAGGGTTATCAGTTCTGTTGCCAAATCAATCATTTGCCTTCTATGGATTCAATTCTGGATTTAATGCCACTTTTAGTTGTAAAGATACTTTCTTGGCTGAGGTGGAAAGACACAGCATTATAGATACACTATAAAGTTCAATAACTTACTTTGATATGGAGAGTTTGTAACCATAATTCTAATTCTAATGACATTGTCATTATAAATGGTTTGATAAATTATTATACCTTATCCAGAGAGACACCATTGTGTTCTATTAAAATTTAATTGCATAAGTATACAAGAAACTGCTTTCAAATCCTGTAAGGCTTGGTTTAAATTAACCAAGTAAGGGGACCGTCAACATGGCAGAGGAGTAAGATGTGGAAATAAACTTCCTCCCGACAAATACTTCAGAAATACGACTACATGTGGAACAACTCCTAGAGAACACATACCAAATGCTGGCAGAAGACCTCAGACTTCCCAAAAGGCAAGAAATTCTCCACGTACCTGGCAGTGTGAGTGACAGGGTCTTGCTGCTCCAACTGGGTGTCAGGCCTCAGTGTGTGAGGTGGGAGAGCCAAGTGGAGGACATTGGTCCCCCAAACACCTCCTAGCCCCACATAATATCAAACAGCAAAAGTACTCCCAGAGACCTCTATCTCAAGGCAAAGGCCCAGCTCCACAGTAAGAGCAAACAAACAAATGAACAACACAATAAATGAAATTAAAAATTCTCTACAAGGAATCAGTAGCAGAATAACTGAGGCAGAAGAATGGATAAGTGAACTGGAAGATAAAATAGTGGAAATAATGATGATAGAGTAGAAAAAAGAAAAAAGAATGAAAAGAACTCAGGACAGTCTCAGAGACTTCTGGGACAACATTAAATGCCCAACATTCGAATTATAGGGATCCCAGAAGACGAAGAGAAAAAGGAAAGGACTGAGAAAATATTTTAAGAGATTTGAGTTGAAAACGTCCCTAATATAGGAAATGAAATAGACAATCAAGTTGACGAAGCACAGAATCCATTCAAGATAAATCAAAGGAGAAACACACCAAGATACATTAATCAAACTATCAAAAATTAAATACAAAGAAAAAATACTAAAAGCAAAAAGGGAAAAAAACAAATAACATACAAGGGAATCTCCATAAGGTTAACAGCTGCTCTTTCAGCAGAAACTCTGCAAGCCAAAAGGGAGTGGCAGGACATATTTAAAGTGATGAAAGGGAAAAACCTACAACCAAGATTACTCTACCAAGCGAGGATCACATTCATATTCAACAGAGAAATTAAAAATTTTACAGACAAGCAAAAGCTAAGAGAGTTCAACACCACCAAACCATATTTAAAACAAATGTTAAAGGAACTTCTCTAGGTAGGAAAAACAAGAGAAGGAAAAGACCTACAATAACAAACCCAAAACAATTAAGAAAATGGTAATAGGAACATACATATGGATAACTAGCTTAAATCTAAATAGATTAAATGCTCCCACCAAAAGACGTAGACTAGCTGGATGGATACAAAAACAACACCCATATATATTTTGTCTACAAGAGACCCACTTCAAACCTAAGGACACATACAGACTGACAGTGAGCTGAATGAAAAAGGTATTCAATGTAAATGGAAATCAAAAGAAAGCTGGAGTAGCAATTCTCATATCACACAAAATAGACTTTAAAATAAAGACTATTACAAGAGACAAAAAAGGACACAACATAATGATCAAGGGATTAATCCAAGAAGAAGACATAACAATTGTAAATATTTATGCACCCAACATAGGAGCACCTCAATACATAAGGCAAATGCTAACAGCCATAAAAGAGGAAAATGACAGTAACATAAAAATAGTAGGGAACTTTGACACCCAGCATTCACCAGTAGACAAATAACCCAAAATGAAAATAAATAAGGAAACAAAAACTTAAATGACACAGTAAACAAGATGGACTTAATTGATATTTATAGGACATTCCAACCAAAAACAAAATACACATTATTCTCAAGTGCTCATGGAACATTCTCCAGGATAGATCATATCATGGGTCAAAAATCAAGCCTTGATAAATTTAAGAAAATTGAAATCATATCAAGCATCTTTTCCAACCACAACTTTATGAGACTAGGTATCAATTACAGGGAAAAAATCTGTAAAAAAAACCCACAAATACATGGAGGTTAAACAATACAGTAGGTAAAAACCAAGAGAACACTGAAGAAATCAAGGAGGAAATCAAAAAATACCTAGAAACAAATGACAATGAAAACACGACGACCCAAAACCTATGGGATGCAGCAAAAGCAGTTCTAAGAAGGAAGTTTATAGCAATACATTCCTACCTCAAGAATCAAGAAACATCTCAATAAACAACCTAAGCTTACACATAAAGCAACTAGAGAAAGAAGAACAAAAAAAAAACCCCAAAGTTAGCAGAAGGAAAGAAATCATAAAGATCAGATCTGAAATAAATGAAAAAGAAATGAAGGAAACAATAGCAAAGACCAATACAACTAAAAGCTTGTTCTTTGAGAAGATAAACAAAATTGATAAAACATTAGCCAGACTCATCAAGAAAAAAGGGAGAAGACTCATAACAATAGAATTAAAAATGAAAAAGGAGAAGTAACAACTGACCCTGCAGAAATACAAAGGATCATGAGAGATTACTACAAGCAACTATATGCCAATAAAATGGACAACCTGGAAAAAATGGACAAATTCTTAGAAAAGCAAAACCTGTTTATAGAAAATATAAACAGACCAATCACAGCACTGAAATTGAGGCTGTGATTAAAAATCTTCCAACAAACAAAAGTCCAGGACCAGATGGCTTCACAGGTGAATTCTATCAAACATTTAGAGAAGACCTAACATCTGTCCTTCTCAAACTCTTCCAAAATATAGCAGAGGGAGGAACACTCCCAAACTCATTCTATGAGGCTACTATCACCCTGATACCAACACCAGACAAAGACATCACAAAGAAAGAAAACTACAGGCCAAATCACTAAAGAACATAGATGCAAAAATCCTCAACAAAATACTAGCAAACAGAATCCAAGAGCACATTAGAAGGATCATACACCATGATCAAGTGGGGTTTAATCCCAGGAATAAAAGGATTCTTCTGTATATGCATATCAATCAGTGTGATAAACCATATTAACAAACTGAAGGAGAAAAACGATGTGAGCATCTCAATAGATGCTGAAAAAAATTTCAACAAAATTCAAGGCCTATTTATGATAAAAACCCTCTAGAATGTAGGCATAGAGAGAACTTACCTCAACATAATAAAGGCCATATATGACAAACCCACAGCCAACGTCATTTTCAATGGGGAAAATCTGAAACCATTTTCTCTAACGTCAGGAACAAGACAAGGTTGTCCACTGCCACCACTATTATTCAGCATAGTTTTAGAAGTTTAGCCACAGCATTCAGAGAAGAAAAAGAAATAAAAGGAATCCAAATTGGAAAAGAAGATGTAAAGCTGTCACTGTTTGCAGATGACATGACACTATACATAGAGAATCCTAAAGATGCTACCAGGAAACTACAAGAGCTAATCAATGAATTTGCTAAAGTAGCAGGATACACAGTTAATGCACAGAAATCTCTTGCATTCCTATACACTAATGATGAAAAATCTGAAAGAGAAATTAAGGAAACACTCCCATTTACCATTGCAACAGAAGGAATAAAATACCTAGGAATAAACCTACCTAAGGAGACAAAAGTCCTGTATGCAGAAACTATAAGACACTGATGAAAGAAATTAAACATGATACAAACAGATGGAGAGATATACCATGTTCTTGGATTGGAAGAATCAACATTGTGAAAATGACTAAACTACCCAAAGCAATCTACAGATTTAATGCAATGCCTGTTAAACTACCAACAACATTTTTCACAGAACTAGAGCAAAAAAATTCAAAATTTCTATGGAAACACAAAAGACCCCGAATAGCCAAAGCAATCTTGAGAAAGAAAAACAGAGCAGGAGTAATTGTGCTCCCTGACTTCAGATTATACTACAAAACTACAGTAATCAAGACAGTATGGTACTGGCACGAAAACAGAAATATAGATCAATGGAACAGGATACAAAGCCCAGGGATAAACCCATGCACATATGGTCACCTTATCTTTGATAAAGGAGGCAAGAATATACAATGGAGAAAAGACAACCTCTTCAATAAGTGGTGCTGAGAAAACTGGACAGCTACATGTAAAAGCATGATATTGGAACACTCCTTAATGCCATACAAAAAAATAAATTCAAAATGGATTAAAGCCCTACATGTAAGGCCAGACACTATCAAACTCTTAGAGGAAATCACAGGCAGAACACTTTATGACATAAATCATAGCAAGATCCTTTTTGACCCACCTCCTAGAGAAATGGAAATAAAAACAAAAATAAACAGACGGGACCTAATGAAACTTAAAACTTGTACACAGCAAAGGAAACTATAAACAAGGTGAAAAGACGACCCTCAGAATGGGAGAAACTATTTGCAAATGAAGCAACTGACAAAGGATTAATCTCCAAAATTTACAAGCAGCTCATGCAGCTCAATAACAAAAAAACAAACAACCCAATCCAAAAATGGGCAGAAGACCTAAATAGACATTTCTCCAAAGAAGATATACCGATTGCCAACAAACACATGAAAGAATGCTCAACATCATTCATCATTAGAGAAATGCAAATCAAAACTACAAAGAGGTGTTATCTCACACCGGTTAGAATGGCCTTCATCAAAAAATCTACAAATAATAAATGCTGGTGAGGGTTTGGAGAAAAGGGAACCTTCTTTCACTGTTGGTGCAAGTGTACATTGATACAGCCACCATGGAGAACAGTATGGACGTTCCTTTAAAAACTAAATATAAAACTACCATACGACCCAGAATTCCCACTACTGGGCATATACCCTGAGAAAACCATAATTCAAAAAGAATCATGTGCCACAATGTTCATTGCAGCACTATTTACAATAGCCACGACATGGAAGCAACCTATATGTCCATTGAAAGATGAATGGATAAAGAAGATGTGGCACATATATACTATGGAATGTTACTCAGCCATAAAAACAAATGAAACTGAGTTATTTGTAGTGATGTGGATGGACCTAGAGTCTGTCATACAGAGTGAAGTAAGTCAGAAAGAGAAAAACAAATACCATATGCTAACACATATATGGAATCTAAATATATATATATATATATATATATATATTTCTGAAGACCCTAGGGGCAGGACCAGAATAAAGACACAGACGTAGAGAATGGACTTGAGGACACAGAGATGGGGAAGGGTAAGCTTGGAGGAAGTGAGAGAGTGGCATGGGCATATATACACTACCAATGTAAAATAGATAGCTAGTGGGAATCAGCCACATAGCACAGGGAGATCAGCTCGGTGCTTTGTGACCACCTAGAGGGGAGGGATAGGGAGTGTGGGAAGAAGATGCAAGATGGAAGAATTATGGAGCTATATGTATATGTATAGCTGATTCACTTTGTTATAAAGCAGAAACTAACACACAACTGAAAAGCAATTATACTGCAATAAAGATGTTAAAAAAAGAAGTAAGAAAAAAACATGAATATTATAGAAATGAAAGTCAGGAATCAAAACAGTTTTGAATGATCAGTGACCCTGAATCTGTATGAATGGTGGTGGTGACAGTGGTCTGTGTGTCTGAGTAAACACAGAGAAATAAAGAGTAGAAAAAATAGAGTGAAACATTAACTGAAATGATCTCTCCTTAATACCGAGTTATTGAATACTTGTTTCAAGGTCCTTTGATGTTTTTCACAGATTGCTGAACTGGAAGAGTTTCCAGGAGATCAGTTGCAGGTTTCTATTTTTATTCCCAATCAAGCTGCATAAAATAGAGTGCATTAAACTAGGTTATTATTTCTGTTTCACTACTTTGTTGCTAAAAATCGACTTAGGCACTTTGTCGTGAAACTGAACTAACTAACCTCGTGGTTCTGCTTACTATTATAATGAACTCTGAAAAAACATTTATTTCATAAATGCTAACGAATATTTTTATATATATTTATAAGTTTTCCTGAATCTTTCGTTTGTGCACATTTTATGTCACCAACTAATCACAAATTCTTTGGAATTAATATGGTTCAGTCCATTGACTCTAATTCTATTCCTATTCTATTTTGTTACATTCGACACATACTAAAGTTATGATTTTAAGCAAAACAGCCTCTCTGCATCTCAATTTCCCCATCTCTGTGGCATACATGTATTTGTTCTTAAAATCATTTAATTTTTGTTATTCAATATCTTATAAAGGATTTGGTATAAGGGTATTAGAATAGCTCCAAGGAAGTAGATAAAAAAGAGAGTTTCCCAATTTTTTTAGAGAGACCAAATAGCAACACCTCACACACACACACAAATATCAAATTCACTTATATACAATACATACAATCTTACACATATATTATTAAGACTATGTAAACTTAAACTGGGAAAAACAAGTAAAACTGATTCTCCTGAATATCAGAAAATAATTCTTAAATAAAAGAGCATGCACAAAATATTCTTGGATGGAAAGACTTCCAGTGTACAGTTGTCAATGCTCATATATTAAATTTTAAATGTAGTGATTATAAATAGAAATCACAAAACAATATTATTTAATCTGAAAAAAGCATTCCTCATTTTTCTGAAAAGATAATTACAGAAAAACAGAAATCTGAAAAAGAGAAATATTATTGCTGAATATGAAAGGGTACTCTAAAGCTAACATAATTGAAACATAATATTGGCACAATAAATTGTTGAAAACAATTTCAACAATTGTTGAAAACAGAATAGATAATTCAGAAACATATATAAATATGTTTTAACATATTAAGTAATAAAGTGTGATATCAAATAACTGGGTAGTGGATGAACAAAGTAGTAAATGGTTGTTTTGTCACCTAAACATTTGGGATTAAAATAATAAATTATTTAATAATGCCAATTGACAAAACTATTTCAGATAAAGAGCTAAAGAAAAATATAAACCTTAAGGGTTCTGGATAAAAAACTTAGGTGGCTAATTACTTGGTGTAGGAAAGGTCTTAGCACCTCCAGAAGAAAACATAAGGAAAATATTATTTGACCAAACTACAGAAAACATAAACTTCTGTGCTTAAAGAAAATCATGTCATAAAAAAATTAAATGACAAAAGCAAACTGGGAGAAATTAGTTTCAACATATTTGACAGAAAACAAATGATAACTTTACTAAGTTGTTTTTGCATATCAATAAGAAAATACGAACACCATTAGAAAAACAGGTAAAGGACATGACTAGGTGATCACAAAAGAAAAAAACAAATGATTGCAGACATAATAAATGTTCAGTCTCTGTAGTAGAAAAAGATATAGAAATTTTGTCAAATTGAAATTTTGCCAAAATTTTGCTACTAAAACTAGTAGCCCTCAATGTTTGAAACAAACATTTCATGTGTATTTTTATATTTTGCTATTAGCAATGTTAATTGTGTAAACATCTGCATAAATATGGCGATATACATCTAGAACCCTACGAAAGCGCATATCTCCCCATACAGTGTGAAAATTCATTATAAGACAGTGGCTTTAGAATTCATTCCAAAATCAGGGTGGTGGAAACAGTATGCCCAGGACACAGGCAATTAAGATGTGCATTTTTGTGTAGAGAATTTGCAACAATTATAAAACTGACTAAAAGCCAGTTTGCTTTTATTATCACCATGCACAGGCAATTTGAAACAATATCAGTGATTTAAGTACTCCTTCTCACCAGGTTGGACTGCTTCTGTTGCCTAATCTTGCTACTCTACTGTTCTGAGAAATAAAAAATGTGTGCAGGGCTTCCCTGGTGGCGCAGTGGTTGAGAGTCCGCCTGCCGATGAAGGGGACATGGGTTCGTGCCCTGGTCCAGGAAGATCCCACATGCCGCTGGGTCCATGAGCCATGGCCTCTGAGCCTGCACGTCTGGAGGCTGTGCTCCGCAAGGGGAGAGGCCACAACAGTGAGAGGCCCGCATACCGCAAAAAAAAAAAAAAAAAAAAATATGTCCCTGGTCCAGGAAGATCCCACATGCCGCTGGGTCCATGAGCCATGGCCTCTGAGCCTGCACGTCTGGAGGCTGTGCTCCGCAAGGGGAGAGGCCACAACAGTGAGAGGCCCGCATACCGCAAAAAAAAAAAAAAAAAAATGTGTGCAAGAATATTTCATGAATGACATTCATCACCATATTTATTTTAATACTAAAAGAAAAGAACTCTCCTAAATGCCTAATATTATAGGATTAGTAAAATAAAGCATGTAACATTCATATTTCCAATAGCAGTGCTATTCTGCATTTGTTCATCCATGTTGTATTGTAAAATCAAATGAAATACACAACAAAAATTCTACTCACAATCTGTTTTTAAATGTATTTATATCATATTATGTTCAATAAAAGGTTACCAAACAATAGTTTTAGTCACAATCTAATTTTTTTAACATCTTTATTGGAGTATAACTGTTTTACAATGGTGTGTTAGTTTCTACTTTGCAACAAAGTGAATCAGTTATACCTATACATATGTTCCCAAATCTCTTCCCTCTTACATCTCCCTCCCTCCCACCCTCCCTATCCCACCCCTCTAGGTGGTCACAAAGCACCGAGCTGATCTCCCTGTGCTATGCGCTTCTTCCCACTAGCTATCTATTTTACATTTGGTAGTGTATATATGTCCATGCCACTCTCTAACTTCATCACAGCTTACCGTTGCCCCTCCTCATATCCTCAAGCCCATACTCTAGTAGGTCTGTTTTATTCCCATCCTACCCCTAGTCTCTTCATAACATTTTTTTCCTTAGATTCCATATATATATATGTGTTAGCATACGGTATTTGTTTTTCTCCTTCTGACTTACTTCACTCTGTATGACAGACTCCAGGTCTATCCTCCTCATTACAAATAACTCAGTTTCATTTCTTTTTATGGCTGAGTAATATTCCATTGTATATATGTGCCACATCTTCTTTATCCATTCATCTGCTGATGGACACTTAGGTTGCTTTCATGTCCTGGCTATTGTAAATACAGCTGCAGTGAACATT
>NC_041226.1:35130706-35132073 GCF_002837175.3 Physeter macrocephalus | reverse complement strand
CTCATTGTCGTTTTGATTTGCATTTCTCTAATGATTAATGATGTTGTGCATTCTTTCATGTGTTTGTTGGCAATCTGTATATCTTCTTTGGAGAAATGTCTATTTAGGTCTTCTGCCCATTTTTGGATTGGGTTGTTTGTTTTTTTGTTATTGAGCTGCATGAGCTGCTTGTAAATTTTGGAGATTAATCCTTTGTCAGTTGCTTCATTTGCAAACAGTTTCTCCCATTCTGAGGGTTTTCTTTTGGTCTTGTTTATGGTATTCTTTGCTGTGCAAAAGCTTTTAAGTTTCATTAGGTCCCATTTGTTTATTTTTGTTTTTATTTCCATTTCTCTAGGAGATGGGTCAAAAAGGATCTTGCTGTGATTTATGTCATAGAGTGTTCTGCCTATGTTTTCCTCTAAGAGTTTGATAGTGTCTGGCCTTACATGTAGGTCTTTAACCCATTGTGAAGATAAGGTGACCATATGTGTGTGGGTTTATCTCTGGGCTTTCTATCCTGTTCCATTGATCCATACTTCTCTTTTTGTGCCACTACCATACTGTCTTGATTACTTTAGCTTTGTAGTATAGTCTGAAGTCAGGGGCCCTGATTCCTCCAGCTCCATTTTTCGTTCTCAAGTTTGCTTTGGCTATTCGGGGTCTTTTGGGTTTCCATACAAATTGTGAAATTTTTTGTTCTAGTTCTGTAAAAAATGCCAGTGGTAGTTTGATAGGGATTGCATTGAATCTGTAGATTGCTTTGGGTAGTAGAGTCATTTTCACAATGTTGATTCTTCCAATCCAAGAACATGGTATATCTCTCCATCTATTTGTATCATCTTTAATTTCTTTCATCAGTGTCTTATAATTTTCTGCCTACAGGTCTTTTGTCTCCTTAGGTAGGTTTATTCCTAGATATTTCATTCTTTTTGTTGAAATGGTAAATGGAAGTGTTTTCTTAATTTCACGCTCAGATTTTTCATCATCAGTGTATAAGAATGCCAGAGATTTCTGTGCATTAATTTTGTATCCTGCTACTTTACCAAATTCATTGATTATCTCTAGTAGTTTTATGGTAGCATACTTAGGATTCTCTATGCATAGTATCATGTCATCTGCAAACAGTGACAGCTTTACTTCTTTTTTTCTGATTTGGATTCCATTTATTTCTTTTTCTTCTCTGATTGCTGAGGCTAGAACTTCCAAAACTATGTTGAATAAGAGTGTTGAGAGTGGGCAACCTTGTATTGTTCCTGATCTTAGTGGAAACGCTTTCAGTTTTTCACCTTTGAGAATGATGCTGGCTGTGGGTTTGTCATATATGGCTTTTATTATGTTGAGGAAAGTTCCCTCTATGCCTACTTTCTGCAGGGTTTTTATCATAA
>NC_041226.1:35129309-35129960 GCF_002837175.3 Physeter macrocephalus | reverse complement strand
TGTATTGCTATAAACTTCCCTCTTAGAACTGCTTTTGCTGCATCCCATAGGTTTTGGGTTGTCGTGTCTCCATTGTCATTTGTTTCTAAGTATTTTTTGATTTCCTCTTTGATTTCTTCAGTGATCACTTCGTTATTAAGTACTGTATTGTTTAGCCTCCATGTGTTGGTATTTTTCACAGATTTTTCTTGTAATTGATATCTAGTCTCATAACATTGTGGTCGGAAAACATACTGGATACGATTTCAATTTTCTTAAATTTACCAAGGCTAGATTTGTGACCCACGATATGATCTATCCTGGAGAATGTTCCATGACCACTTCAGAAAAATGTGTATTTTGTTGTTTTTGGATGGAATGTCCTATAAATATCAATTAAGTCCATCTTCTCTAATGTCTCATTTAAAGCTTGTGTTTCCTTATTTATTTTCATTTTGGATGATCTGTCCATTGGTGAAAGTGGGGTGTTAAAGTCCACTACCATGATTGTGTTACTGTCAATTTCCCCTTTTATGGTTGTTAGTATTTGCCTTATGTATTGAGGTGCTCCTATGTTGGGTGCATAAATATTTACAATTGTTATATCTTCTTCATGGATCAATCCCTTGATCATTATGTAGTGTCCTTCTTTGTCTCTTGTAATAGTTTTTA
>NC_041226.1:35128382-35129027 GCF_002837175.3 Physeter macrocephalus | reverse complement strand
TATTGTTTTTGTATCCATTCAGCCAGTCTGTGTCTTTTGGTGGGAGCATTTAATCCATTTACATTTAATGTAATTATCTATATGTATGTTCCTATTACCATTTACTTAATTGTTTCGCGTTTGTTCTTGTAAGTCTTTTCCATCTCTTGTGTTTCTTGCCTAGAAAAGTTCCATTAGCATTTGTTGTAAAACTGGTTTGGTGGTGCTGAACTCTCTCAGCTTTTGCTTGTCTGTAAAGGTTTTAATTTCGCCATCAAATCTGAATGAGATCCTTGCTGGGTAGAGCAATCTTGATTGTAGGTTTTTCTCCTTCATCACTTTAAATATGTCCTGCCACTCCCTTCTGGCTTGCAGAGTTTCTGCTGAACGATCAGCTGTTAACCTTATGGGAATTCCCTTGTGTGTTATTTGTTGTTTTTCCCTTGCTGCTTTTAATATGTTTTCTTTGTATTTAATTTTTGATAGTTTGATTAATATGTGTCTTGGCGTGTTTTTCCTTGGATTTATCCCGTATGGAACTCTCTGTGCCTACTCAACTTGATTGACTATTTCCTTTCCCATATTAGGGAAGTTTTCAACTATAATCACTTGAAATATTTTCTCAGTCCCTTTCTTTTTCTCTTCTTCTTCTCGGACCCCTATAAT